>NW_022598320.1:0-2529 GCF_009176505.1 Sitodiplosis mosellana | reverse complement strand
TCGTAAGCATTCACAGTGGGATCCTTCAAAGAAAGAATATCTCGGCCATGTCACAGCAGGAAAGCCTGGGGAGTACGAGTACACCACACCACTGTGTAAGGAAGCATTTGTTGTAATGGTCAGCGGCATTGGAGTTGAATTCAAGCTACCAATTGCCTATTTTTTGTGCAACGGATTAGGCTCCGAAGAGAAAGCAGCTATTGTGAACGAAGCGGTCTATAGACTTCATTGCATTGGCATTAAAACGGCTGTAGTTATATTTGACGGACCTCCCGTAAATATTTCTACCGCAAAACAATTGGGAGCTGATTTCGATCGGGACAAGCCATATTTTATCAACCCATTTGACAAAAACTGTTTAATTTACGTTATGTTAGATCCACCCCATATGCTTAAGCTAGCTCGAAATTGTCTAGGGAATAAAGATGTCATTTACGATGGGGACAATCGTGAAATATGCTGGAAGTTTATTGAAGAATTGTATACATTACAAACAATTCAAAACATCGATCTTGGTAATAAGCTTACAAAGTCCCATATCGAGTATAAAAGCAACAAGATGAATGTACGCCTGGCCGCAGAGACACTAAGCAATAGCGTTGCAACTTCAATAGATTACCTGAACACGACTCTCAAACAGCCTGAATTTTTAAACAGTGAAGGGACAACAGAGTATATGCGAATTATCAATGATCTTTTTGATATTATGAATTCAAAGCAGGGTCACACTGACGAAAAATTCAAAAGACCATTATCAGCAGAAACAATAGATGAGTTTACTGAATATTTCCAAAAGGTAAAGCGATACATCAAAGGTCTCAAGTTACTTGAAGATGGCCAATTGAAATCAATTTTGAAAACAAAATCGCATACGCCCTACTTTGGATTCTATCATGGTATGACTAGTCTCCTTGGAATCTATCATGACTATATTGTACCAAATGGATACACGGAGTTTTTTGCATTCAGTGTTTCGCAGGATCACTTGGAAACATTTTTCGGAGCTATCAGAAGTATGGGAGGTAATTTCACTTTGGTTTACATGGTATTGAATAGATGTATAGATTTTACACACATAATATATATATTTATACTATATACTTTGCACTCCAGCACTAGAAGCACTAGCCGTGAACGTTTCTCTATACAAATGTGCACACATTTCCGGCACCTTTTGCATAACTGCGGCACGGTTACACGGTATTAGTTTTGTTAGATTTTTGTCTAATTCGAGTTTGTATTTTAAGGTTCAAACGACAACCCAAATGCCCAACAATTTGCTTCAGCTTATCGTAAGCTTCTGCTCCACAATGAAATAACTTGTGGAAAAGGTGCAAACTGCTTGAATGACGTGACCAAATTGCTTGAAGTGTCTTCAAGAAAGAATTTTACAAAAACTGGAACTACCGACACTGAAACTACTGCAAGTTCAGCTGAACTACAAATATTATCAAACTTCGATTTTGAACATGGCATGGGATATGATCCATTTGAGTTTGATGAGAACGAAGAAACAGAGCCAGTCAATGCTACCGATGCTACCAAACAACTTGAGGAAAATTCGTTGGCGTATTTGGCTGCTATTGTAGAAGAGAAAGTTATTCGGGCGATAAGCTATAAAGGCAAGAAGACATGCTCAAAATGCATAAATGTTTTCACGGAAAACGAGCTCGCAAGTGATGAATTCATTGCATTAAAATCTAAAACGTCGAATGTTGTACAGCCTTGCAAAAGCACGTTGAATTTAATTAGGTGTGTTGAATCTGCGTTAAAAAGATACTCATCACAAAATGTATCTTTTTCGGCAACTTTAACGCACATTGTTACAAATATTGATGCATCAGGTTTCTACACCCTGTCTTCATTCGATGAATCACATGATCACCGATTTGATTTGATAACACAAATTATCACAACATATTTAAATTTGAAATCTAAACATTATGCTAAAGTGATAACAAGATTATCACACGAGAAATTGATTCGTCATTCAACATCCAAAATCGTGCACCGAGCGGGACAATGATATGCAATAACACTGATAAAACACATCACGTCCGATTACAACTCAATTCATTAAAATTGATTTGTATTTCTATTTTTAATTAATTTTTCTTTTTTGTTGCGGTATGTTAATAAATAAAAAAAAATGATAAATGTATACACATTTGTTTTTTCTTCAATTAAAATTCATGATTCATTTTTCTATTGAATTTGACTTGATCCGACCAGCGGACGGTATGGATTCAATGAGATTCCTGTATAGAAGAGCTAAGGAATGAACATTCCACATCTAACCACCTAAATATATGTGAATCGTTCATCGATGAATCATCGATGGACACATTTCACAGCTGCACTAACTGTATCGTACATTTGACATCGATGACTGGTCCATACAGCTGTATTGAGCTGTATGGTATTGTCGGGTATTGCATACACAGAGTATTTTTTTCCAGCTCTGCATGCGACTAAATCGGCAGTTATCCATGTAACCAATGCTTTGAAAAAGTAAGCAAATCTCTCTTG
>NW_022598319.1:0-1001 GCF_009176505.1 Sitodiplosis mosellana | reverse complement strand
ATGTAAAAGAATTTGATCCAAAATATGCAAATGAAAAAAATTCCAAGAAATTTGAGACAATGTGTTGTACTATAACAGATTTGATCTTACAACATTCTTACAATTACAGGCTTTGAATCACTCAGGTTTTAGTATAACAGTCGTCCTTATCACGCTTATGATGGTCACAATTTATTTATTTTCCTACTGCTATTATGCCGATCAATCGACAGAAGAGTTCGCCGAAATGTCAGACTTACTGTTTCAATCTAGTTGGACAAGCATGCCTAAATCTCTTAAACGATACTGTATTGTCATGATTTGCGCAGCTCAAGAGCCACTTCAATACGAAGGATTTCACATTTTTAAACTCAACTTGGAAATTTTCACTCGTGTATGTAAAACATTGTTTTGAAAATATGATTTTTGAATTGCTGAAATAAAATTTTAAATATGTTTCAGGCATTGAAAGCGGTGATCGGTTACTACATGTCATTCAAAACATTGAATGAAATGCATTAAATTTGAATTAATGGAGATATTGTTCACTGGATCATTCGACGTTCTGCTCATAACATACCAGCCAATATTTGTCCAAATTTCGTCTTCCCATTGTGTTTCTTGCTATCTCCACATTTGATTCTAGCTGAAATATGTGTTGTATGGAAACTATCATACATCACAAACTCGTCCTACTGAATCTCAAAATCAGAACCAATTCCTCTCTGTTCAGACGAGCCGCACAGAAACGGCCTGATGTGTATGTGTTATTAGTCAAAATATTATGGATTTATGACTTAGGTGTTGTCAATTTGTGATCAAATTCTCTCTGTTTTATTCATGTTGGAAATTATTATAATAAGTGTTATAACACTCAAAAAAAGTATATTGTATTAGTAGTTAAAAATGCACTGAAGTTTACTTTCCTTTGGACACGAACAGAAAATTACCCAATGTATAAAATTAAAATTTTCTTTGGAAATTTAATTATTCAAAATAAAGTAAAGACGAAAAAATATGCA
>NW_022598318.1:504-2616 GCF_009176505.1 Sitodiplosis mosellana | reverse complement strand
ATGATATCAATACCACCACGATCAACTTGCATGACGTTCCATACTCACCAACGACATTCAAATATATGGCCAAACGGATTTCTCGATTTGAGCAATTGAATGGGCTTATTTTCTGTCAGAATCAACCTATTTCATCTAATTTCTATGAGCCATTGCTTATTCATGATATCAATACCACCACGATCAACTTGCATGACGTTCCATACTCACCAACGACATTCAAATATATGACCAAAGGGTTTTCTTGATTTGAGCAATTGAATGGGCTTATTTCCTGTCAGAATCAACCTATTTCATCTAATTTCTATGGGCCATTGCTTAGTCATGATATCAATACCACCACGATCAACTTGTATGACGTTCCATACTCACCAACGACATTCAAATATATGGCCAAACGGATTTCTCGATTCGAGCAATTGAATGGGCTTATTTTCTGTCAGAATCAACCTATTTCATCTAATTTCTATGAGCCATTGCTTAGTCATGATATCAATACCACCACGATCAACTTGTATGACGTTCCATACTCACCAACGATATTCAAATATATGGCCAAACGGATTTCTTGATTTCTGTTTAGGCCAGAAAAAGTGAGAGCGATGACGAGTCATTGACCATTGTTCGGTTGGCACAAGCTTCTGCGGCGACAACATCCCTCGGCGCACAGTCAACATCGATGGTGCATGACGTCCAGCCAAGTACGGTACGTTTGCATGATTTTTCTGCTCTTTTTTACACCTTTTCTCCTTTGCGCCCCAAAACTTATCAACAAATTCAAATCAGTTTTATTACCTTGTCAATCAAGCTTGCACTAGATCTTGGTAATTAAAACAATTTCACTGAACGTCTCCAAAGGAATTCAGCAAATATTCCATCCAAATCGCATATTCAGTTCACTAGTTACAGATCATAAATATATTGCCGGAATACCAAAAGACAGCCAATGACATCTCTAAACCAACTCATTGAATCATCGAATATTTCGAGCAAATTTTTCAATCGTGTGTGGCTTGAGTTGAATATAATCAACATTACGGCGACACTAGCAGCTAGATGGCATTGACTGCTATGTGTCAAATGTCTTACATTTGAAATGTATTGTGGCACTTTCCCTATGTTATAGATATTCAAAAGTAGCTTTTGAGTTTTTCAAACTGATGGAATAATTATATTTCTCTTGATGATTAGGCACTTGCATTTCAAAAGCAAAATGAATAGAAATAAAGTTTTCACCCAGTTCAAAAGTCCGTAAATTTGATGATAAAGTTGAATTAAATAGGTTACGAATCACTTTACCAACCACTGTATTTTTTATGTTTGATCTCTCTCTCTCTCTCCTGAACACTCCATCTGCATAAAATTGAATACAAGGCATCAGAGAAAAGTCATTCATATAATCATTTACGTTTGTTTTCTGTTTCGAAAATCGTAGAAAATGAAATGAAACTGCCGTCAACTAACACAAAAAGAGCGACCGATACGGACCAACTTCACAATCAAAATGGATCTGCCTAAACCGACGCAATACTTTTCGTCAATTTATCTACCAGTATAAATTGAATGATGACTTTTGCAGTCATTAAGTCACAAACTAAACGTTTAAAATGTTTAACGCTTTACATACCCTTTGTCCTTTTGGAAACGTTTACTAAAGGCTATCCTGGACCGTTTACCATTTGTACTACTTACCAAGTATTTCCATCTTGTTTGTATGATATATGTTTTGGTTTTATTTTTTTTTGTTTTTTTATTTTTAATGATTTATAATGGTGTTGTTGAAAACAGGGAAATTCCCAATAACATTGTTCACTTATGTGTTCTGATCACAATATTGTTGAATTTTAGTTTTGCATCTTCTAATTACTTTTTGCCAATAAATTACTTATAGTAAAAAAAGAAAAAAGTATAAGAGCTCATTCCCCATCTGAATCAACCTATTTCATATGGAACGTCATACCATTTCATATAGGTTGATTCGGATAGAAAATGAGCCCATTCAATTGCTTGAATTGGGAAATCCGTTTGGCCATATATTTGAATATCGTTGGGGAGTATGGAACATCATTCAAGTTGATCGTGGTGGCATCAATAGCATAACTAAGCAACAGC
>NW_022598318.1:0-404 GCF_009176505.1 Sitodiplosis mosellana | reverse complement strand
TCGTGGTGGTATTGATATCATAACTAAGCAATGGCTCATAGAAATTAGATGAAATAGGTTGATTCTGACAGGAAATAAGCCCATTCAATTGCTCGAATCGAGAAATCCGTTTGGCCATATATTTGAATGTCGTTGGTGAGTATGGAACGTCATGCAAGTTGATCGTGGTGGTATTGATATCATAACTAAGCAATGGCTCATGGAAATTAGATGAAATAGGTTGTAAATTTTTGCTTGGGTATGTTTGGTTTTTAATATGATTTCGCAGTATTTCCAATATGTCGTAATCATTATGAAATATTGCGAAATCATATGACAACAACAAAAAAATGGATATAATCATTTTTTTTCCCGACATTTTGCTCAAAAGCAAACTAATTTGGAATAATTTTTTGTACAATTTG
>NW_022598317.1:0-1054 GCF_009176505.1 Sitodiplosis mosellana | reverse complement strand
AGCTACTTACCGAGGCTACCGCAACGAGCGCCACAATAGTGGCGGCCTGAAGCCAGGCTATGCTTTCTTATTTCCTTAAAAGATGACATGTCTTCATATGTTTGTTGCGGTTGCTTTGGTTTGCAAAACGTACACTACACCACTTGCAGTGGAAGGGCTTTTCACCTGAATGATGGACTCGCATGTGATTGCGTAAATGGGAATTTTGCAGCTTGAACACCTTGCACACGTAACACTGATGTTGACGACGACCGCAGATCTTCTCATGTGCTGTTTTATCGCCTTCTGTTGAAAATCCGCAACTACACTTGATGCATCCAAAGGGAAACTGATCGCGATGCTGTGCCAAATGTTGATTGAGTGTACCTTTCCGGGTGAATCGATTTTTACAGACTTCGCATTGAAATCGACGTTCACCGGTGTGTTTTGCTTGCATATGACGTTTGAGACTGCCTCTGACAAAACATTTCAATTCGCAGAGATAGCATTCGTATCGACGTCGCTTGCAGCTCTTCTCGTGTAGTTGTTTGGCCTCTTCTCCGGAAAATTGATGACCACATTTCGAACAAGAATGAGCCAGATCATCGGCGTGAGTTCGCATGTGACAATACAAGCTATTTTTGTGTGTAAATGTCTTGAAACAAACGGAACATTCAAATGGTTTGCTTCCGCTGTGGATTCGCTTGTGCTGATTCAAATTACATTTGAGTGTGAAGCTTTTCGAACATTGATCACATTTGTATGGCCTGTCGCCTGTGTGACTACGAATGTGTGCATTGAGTTGACCTTTATGCGATGCAAAATAACCACACACATGACACTTGTGCTCCTTTCGTTTCTTCGCCGCCTTATTCCTCGGAATCTTACGTCTGTTCTGCTTTCTCGATCCATCGCGTTTCTTTCCTTTGCCGTTCGCATTCAGTCTCTTGCGAATGGCCTTTGATCCATCCCTTTGTTCATTGTCTTGACCGTCAAGAGCATTAGGTTCGCCTTCATTTGAGCTCGAGTCCGTTGACGAAGCATTTTCTTTTCCTTTTTCTGGCTTCTCTTCTTC
>NW_022598316.1:0-1344 GCF_009176505.1 Sitodiplosis mosellana | reverse complement strand
TACACAATTTTCAGCTGATTCTCTTCATTAGAAATTCAATACTCGAATTTGATTTTGCGGCGAATGAACCCACGAATCTTTTTGGATGAGCCAATAATCGGTCATAAACCATTGATCACAACGAAATCAAACGAATGATTAGCTCCCATGACGTCATAAGAACCAGTTTTGGCAATAGTTCTTTCACTTGGCACGCTTCTCATGTATGCAATCTTATGTATGCTTCTAAAATGGAATAGACACACGACACGACACAACAATATTATGGAACTTTGTTTTAGACCCAATCAAAGTATTAAATTTTGGATCAAAAAAGCAAAATACACGAAGAGAATCACTCTCCTCAATCGTGATGAAAATTGAATCAAAGTGCATTCAAATTGGATAGAAAACTCTAATTACTTTTTCATTCCAATTTACTCGAGATAAAATGAAAATTAAATTCTGTGCATCATAATACTCTATGAATGACATTCAGCCAACATTAAGGCTTAAATCTTGTATTAAACCTAATTACTTTATTATGAGAACATCTGAGGCGTATCAGACGAATGACTTATTTTATTTCAATATTCACACAGTGTTTGGTAATTGTGTTGTTTTATTCCCGTGAAATCAAGAGGAATTTTTAAGAACATTTTATCTTTCTTTCATATTTCTATATTTCATAAATTATTAAGGCCAATAAATTGATCAATACTTATCCGCAACTTTTAAATTAATAATATCCATGACTTGAGGTGCCTTTTTATATTTCGAGAATGTAAAAAACCACACCGATTCGGATGCATGCGCAGCAATTCATTTGTAGTAGTACAGAAGTACTAGAAGTATTATCCATGGAGGCACTTTAACGAAAATTCAAGCGAAAAATATGGAAAGATATACAGATATTTGCATGTAATAGGCCAAAATTCACAACAAAATGACCATTTTTGGTACCAAAGAGTGATTTTGAGCCAAAAAGGTAGATAGAACATGATTTTTCTGGGCTAGTATGTTAAGCAAAGTTGTCCAGTTATACGTTGGCCACAACATAATGAAGACAGTGGCCATAAAAATTGAATAAGCTGCGAGTTATGGTTGAAAAATGGTAAAAAATGGGCATTTTTGCGATTTTGAGGCCCTGGGTGCATTTTTTGGGGTAAGTTTGTTCTGCATTTTTTTCTCCCATTCATTACCTACAACTTTGCTGAAGACACAAAAACAATATTCCTTACGGTTTACCGAGAAATAGCCTTGTGAAAATATCGCAAAAGTGCTCAAAATCCAGTTTGAGCCAAAAATGCAAAAATTCATATAAATTCACCTGTCAACCAACTTGGCAAAACGAATGATGCAGAA
>NW_022598315.1:0-2972 GCF_009176505.1 Sitodiplosis mosellana | reverse complement strand
ATTATGTGAAATGGGCACGATTCTGTCGCTAAACGTACCGCATCAACTTTATCACGAATGGAATGAGCGTTTTGAATGAACATATATAAATCAGTTGGAATGGAAACTTCACTTAAACTTGTGCCTCTTTCTCGGTGTCCATCGATTCCACTGAAAGTGACCGGTTTTTTTCACTCAATTTCGGAGATTCATTCAATTTCGGGAAGAAATCACCAAGCGTTTTGTTTTTTAAAAACTCGCGCACCATTACTTGCTCTGGCCACATATCAGCATCAATCAATGATTCAAAGTCTTCTTCACTTGATTCAATTTTGAACGACACGAATTTCAGTGTGCTCACGGTCTTTTTTCACTAATTTGTGTACATTAAACTTTGACTTATCGCTGATTGATGTATTGTTGACAATGTAGTCGGCAATTTCTTCGGTTGTTGTTTCTGGATTGAGCCGAGAGACCCAAACCGCTTTAGCAAAAATCTGTTTCTCAGGACGTTTCGGTTTGGCCACCACTGATAGACCAATCGATTGTTATATTAACAATGTAGGTAAAATGGCATTTTGCCGACAATTTTAATACAGTGGAGTAGACTGCTCCAAAAAAAAAATTGAGATATTCAAGCTCCCGATCGGTTTTCGAAAATTGGCCTCAAAAAATAGGTTTGGCATCAAAAAATCGAAAAACGTAGAAATGAAACCACTTTCTCAAAATTCATGAAATTTTTGAGTAAGGTAGTTTCGGAAGCCATTTTAGATCGCAACATTTTGACCTAAATCATTTTTCCACCCAATTTTCGGCCAAAACCAGTGATGGGGTTTTGTTTGACTCGTCAATATCTATAACTTTTACTAAGACATCAGCCATTTAAAAGGCATTCTGGGCCAGTTACAGTGTAAATTTTCGGCATTTCTTGCATTTTTTGCTCTACTAGTCACCCAGGTGGTAGACTTTTGTTCAGTTTTCGACTTGTGACGTGTAGCCAAAACCTGTACAGAAATTTTGGTACTTGTCAGATTTCGATTTGGATGGATTTTGGCGACAATTGATTCACACATCTATGGGTGAGATCGAGAGTGGAGTAAGTATTTTTTGTCGACTTATTTTGAGAAAAAGAGGAGTATGTTTTCTGATGATTCTGTTGGCATTAAAGGAGAGTATGTTCTAGTACCGTCTAGCCTCCGCGGTCTTCACGGTTTTCGCGCAACTGATAAGAGATATCAACATGGTGTCTTGGGCAAAGTTGTAGTACTCGAGGTCCTCTATAACTTGACTGAAGACAGTTATCTCTTATCTCTTATCAGTTGCGCGCAAATCGCGCACATGAAAAAGCAAATTTTATATAGAACTTTTTTTTTCTTATCATTTTTCGCGTTTTTCGCGGAACTGATAAGAGATAAGATATAACTGTTTTCAGCAATGTTATAGAAGATCACGAGTACTACAACTTTGCCGAAGACACCATGTTGTTATCTCTTATCAGTTCCGCGGAAACCGTGAAAAACCGCGAGGACCCACCAAAAATGAACATACTCCCCTTTTAACCATTTTTAAGTCGGAAAAAACTTACTCTTCTCTTTCACAACCAAATCAGTGTAACATACACCACTCTCGATCTCACCTATAGACATATAAGACAAATTTCAGGCCAAAATGAGCAAATCACAAACATGGGCTTCGGTTTGACAGGTGAAAGCAAATGATTTCTACCTTTTCTGCCTTTGAACATCTAGTGTGATCCTTTACGAACATTTTGGGCACTACATGACCAAATCGAGTGATGTTTTCACATATTTCTGGCCACATATTCGATTTCAACTCCCAAAAAATCGACTTTTGACCAAAAAATCCCTAATTATAGGCTTTTTAGGGATGGTGTCTTGGTGCAATGCTATTTTTTATCGAAAATATGGGGAGTCTACCCAGACAAAAACTCTCAAAATTGACTTTTTAAGGTACCTCCCCTACAAAATATACGTTTTTCATGGATTTTACTATGAAAATATCATTTTTTGTTCGGAAAAAATACACTTTTTGGATGAGTTTCTTAGTACAAAGTTATTTTTCTCGAGAAATATTGGGAATCTAATCACACAGAATTTCTTATGAATGATTTTTGGGGTACCTTACGAACAAAAATTGATATTTTCATAGTAAAATCCATGAAAACCGTATATTTTGTTGGGGAGGTACCTTAACCTTTACACCGTGAATGGTTTTTCCGACATATATGCGTGAATCTGGGTCAGATTGACCCATAATGCATTTTATATGGAAATCGGCTATTTTTTATGCAAATTAACTGGCACAACACTGGTATTTTATGGAAAATCAATTTTATTCGACTTTATTGGTGTGAATGTGTAGTTTATGAATCACATGTGAGTACACATGTGTGGATTACATATGTTTTGGTAGAAAAAATAAGGTGCATTACGCTGGCCCCCCCAACATTTTGTGCTGGGGTGCGACCTATTCCATATTTTTGTGCTCATTTTGTGCTGAACAATGGTACAATTGGTTTTTTTTGTGCTCGTCTCCTCGATTTTGTGCTGGCGTTGATAGGTTTTTTTCTCATTTTTTTGCATTTTTGTAGGGCAAGTACCCTAAAATCGGACTTTTTTGTATCGGCACTAGGCGCATAATTTTGTGCTAATTTTGTGCTGAACTTATAACTTTTCAGATCGCAAAAATCTCCAACTGGGGCCGAGCACAAAATAGATATCAATTTGTCAAAAAATCGAATTTCTCACTTTTGTAGGGCAGGTACCCTAAAATCGGACTTTTTTGTATCGGCACTAGGCGCATAATTTTGTGCTAAATTTCTCACTTTTCAGATCACAAAAATCTCCAACTGGGGCCGAGCACAAAATAGATATCGGTTTGAGAAAAAAAATTAAATGCAAATACAAAATTTTATTAATAAAACTATAGGTATAATTATAATTAATGCAACTTCGATATCAAATATTTTATTT
>NW_022598314.1:372-1425 GCF_009176505.1 Sitodiplosis mosellana | reverse complement strand
TTCATTTTAACACAACACCCATTCTATTTCGCTCACACTTACGTGCACTTTAACGTTGCTGAAACATGTACGTTCTTGTTTCTTTACTGCGCACATCTTTTCAACAGTAAAGCAGACTACTTTGTTATACGGGTAAAAATTGCACGTAAGTGTGAGCGAAATAGAATGGGTGTTGTGCGTCCGTGTTTTGGCCATGTATAGATTTCACTATATAAACCAATGTATTCACAGCGGCGTGAACCCGCGTTCCGAGGATTTCATACAAACTTCCCATGTAGACGATCCGAAATAGGCAACAGTCGAAAAAAAAGTTTAAATTTTTTTTTCGATTTTCATATAGTATTTTTTTCTGCTCTATTGGTATTATCGGCACATCGAAATTCGCACTCCTTATCAGTTAATTTTCACTTCATAGACAAATCACGACTAAAACCACCATTAAAATGAATCATCATACCAATGTACTCAAAAGTGTATCAAACATTTTTGTTTCAATTAAAGTGAAACACAATTTCTATAGTCAGCCGATATTTCACGATTCACTTTCAAGCGAACAGAATTTATGTTGCACTCGCACAAAACTGTATCAAATCATGCATATTTTTTCAAAACAGTACATTGAGCGCGTCGCCGAACAAAGTGATGCAACGTTCTGTTACTGGAACAAAATGAAACACTTGCCGCGCTTCGAAACAAAGCGCAACGTAAATAAAATAGTAGCCAACGATTTCATGTTTCATATTGATCCAATAACAGATTGGTGTTTCACTTTGTTCGGTGATTTTTTTGCGTTTCGTATTCATCGGCGAAGAGTCAATACGTTCTTTTTATGCTCACAAGTTCAACTATTGTTTGTAAACAAGTATCCAAAACATAATTCTATAAAAAGAATTACATTGGTAATCCCGAACTTTTCCGTACCGTTGGCCTGCGTTGTCCGTAGGTACTTTTGGTTATTTTTTGTGAATTTTCTTGAAATAAAGGCAGTGAAAATATAATAATGAAAATAAAGTGAAAAATCGACAATTCTGTATGAGAGGTACCCGTAAACCG
>NW_022598314.1:0-272 GCF_009176505.1 Sitodiplosis mosellana | reverse complement strand
ACCATTAAAATGAATCATCATACCAATGGACTCAAAAGTGTATCAAACATTTTTGTTTCAATTAAAGTGAAACACAATTTCTATAGTCAGCCGATATTTCACGATTCACTTTCAAGCGAACAAAATTTATGTTGCACTCGCACAAAACTGTATCAAATCATGCATATTTTTTCAAAACAGTACATTGAGCGCGTCGCCGAACAAAGTGATGCAACGTTCTGTTACTGGAACAAAATGAAACACTTGCCGCGCTTCGAAACAAAGCGCAACGT
>NW_022598313.1:0-3160 GCF_009176505.1 Sitodiplosis mosellana | reverse complement strand
ACACGCTTGCACCGCCGTAACTAACATTACATTTGACTCCTGTTCAATGGTGATAAAATATATATCAACGTATTTGATAAATGCGTTAAATTTATTTATCAGATTTTCTTTGTACAAATCGATGCGTTCTGCTTGGTAGATGCCTACCTTGGTATCGCCATGCACATACGTTTACATTGGTCATTCAAAGTTTCAGTTCTACTTGATATGTTATCAATTTTATTAACAGACTTATTTCCTATTTTCTTTTCAATGTTCATGTTTAAAGTTATTGTGCCCTCGAACTGCTCAACAGAATCCGTCGCACAAAAAGCACTTGTGCAGCCGTGCTGTTTACACATCGGACCTTTTCGCATACACATCGTCCGTTCATCGTGTTTCCTATGTGCCGAATACTCTCTAGCAATTCATTCCATCACTGTAGCCATGCTTCGTACGGAACTCGGCTTTGAGCGTTCGGCGCATGCATACACACATACACGCGCGTGTCTGTGTACTGACTTCGTTTGTATGAAACAAGATGAACGATGATTTGTATGCGAAAAAGTCCGATGTGCAAATAGCACGACACTGTTGTACTTATCCAATTTTTTTATTTTTATTTTTAAAAACTAAACTATGTCATGGATAACTAGTTGATATGTAGTTACCATGGACTTTTGAGAAACAGCAGCTAAAAGCTTTGCGAGATAATCGCTGGCCGCTCTGTTTGAATTAAATGAGGGAAAATCTCCCCCGATTTTCCAAAATATTTTAAACTGAAATTCGTTAAAGAAATGTCCAAACGAGTTTTTTTAAATAAACTTCTTCACGTTGTGATCATTCACGTAAGTGCTTTTTATTCAGATATATAATTTGAGCATTTCCTTGAAACCCCACTGAAGATGAGCATGCTATACATTGCTTTAAAAAATTACAAATATTTTTACTTGGCTTACATACAGATACAAATGAAAATCTAAAAAAAAATTCTCTATCTTATATTGGACGTATGATGTTTCAATAGTCCGTTGTTTGAAAGTGATGCATGTGTCCCTCTACCAGAGGGTATTATATTGAGGACAAAAAATTAAACTTCTGCAGATGCGATCAACATGAAACTTTCACAATCTTATTTTTTCTCCAAAAAATGAAACCTCAGAAAGTTTAAAGCCAATAAGAATCGGTTAACGAGTACCCCCCATACAAAATTGTCGAAGTTTTAGTTAAAGTGACCGATTTTTCAATTTATTTTCATTATTATATTTTCACTGCCTTTATTTCAAGAATATTCACAGAAAATAACCAAAAGTACCTACGGATAACGCAGGGCAACGGTACGGAAAAGTTCGGGATTACCAATGTAATTCTATTTATTCTGATTGGTTTCAAACTTTCAGAATCTTATTTTTCTCCCAAATATTGGTTGGTATGGTCATAGATTGACAAAAAAAAAATTTTGAAATTAATTCTACATTACAATCGAAAAGGGGAATCGAAGGAAATCATCCGATTATTCAGCTAAATTGGTTCAGCTATTCATCACCTGAAAAATACACATCGATCAAAAAGATCAGACCAATTTCTTATTTTGTGAAGAAAAAATATGCAACATTACCATTGTTAGTAGCCAATGAATCTATTCCAATAGCTCTGCAATATTAATTTTGTTTCCTTTACCGATAAAAAGTTTGGCGACATCATCGTGACCTGAGCAATAATAATACAGATCAATGAAAAAGATCAAAGTGATATCTTATTTAGTCAGCTTTACCATTGTTAACAGCTATTTGAAGGGGTACACGATTCTCATTATTTTTAATACCAGTATTGGCTCCTTTACGGATGAGAAGTTCAGCAACATTCTTATGACCTGAAAAATAATTTAGATGGATGAAAAAGATCAAATCAATGATTGATTTGATCTTTTTGATTATCAATCTTTTTTTAGTAAAAACAAGTATCCAATTATTACCATTCTGAGCAGCCAAATGAAGAGGTGTCTCTTTCACATAATTTTCACTATTAACATTGGCTCCTTTACGGATGAGAAGTTCAGCAACTTCCTTGTGACCTGAAAAATAACACAGATCGATGAAAAAAAATGAAACTGTGTTCCTATTTAGTGAGAACAAATAATCAACATTACCATTCAAAGCAGCTAAATGAAGGGGTCTATTATTCCAATGATTTTCCATTTCATAATTAGCTCCTTTACTGAGTAGAAGTTCAGCGACATTCTTATGACCTGAAAAATAACTTTGACCGATAAATAAGATCAAATCAATCTTTTATTTAGTAAAAACAACTCATAAAATCTCGTAGACAGCGTTTTTAAGGTGTAGAAAAGTATATGGACACAATTCCGGAGCACAGCAATCTGTTTTGTGTAAGCTATGTGTACACGACTTATGGTGTGGCTGAAAAACCCGATATGCAATTGAATCACACCATATCGTGTGAACGCTTACCGTACGTCTAAGAACTGAGTGTAGGTGTGAGTACAGCCAGCACCAGTGAAGAACACATTAGCTGGCTAATTGGCCGCATAAGTGTATACTGGCTAACGAATGTGTAGACCAGTGAGAAAAATTCAATAAGAACTGAATGCACTCATCTGAACTGACGTTTGTGACTGACATTTAACTCACCAGGTCAGAGTTTAAATGAAACCAAACATCGACATTTTTTCTATTAACCCTTGTCCGCTGCTCCAACAAAATCACGTATCTGTCGTTACAGTGTAAATTTTACATTCTATACAGTGATCCCGTTCTGCTCCGAGCGCTCTGAGTGAGTCTCGTATTTACTCCTTTGTATTGAGCAGCAGTATCGTATGAGTACATTCTCACTCAATGCCGCAAAGTCATATGAACGCATGAGAATATTCTTGACCTGCGAAAAATAGTTCGTTCCGAAATGCCTCATACATTCGTATAGCAACAAAAGAGACTCAAGAAAAAAGTGAGCATAAAAGTGTCCCATGATTATGGGGCACTTTTATTCTCACTTTATTCATGGGACTCTTTTATGCAATACAAATGTATGAGGCGTTTTGGTTGTGCATTTTGACTTGAGGCGTTTTTATGATAATTTTGATAACAAGGAATGAGAATTTCGATGTGGCGATAGCACCAATGGATTAAGCACAATAAATACTGTATCAAAATCGAAAAAAAAA
>NW_022598312.1:2561-2958 GCF_009176505.1 Sitodiplosis mosellana | reverse complement strand
ATATTGTAACATTCTTAATGCTGGTAAATCTGTAGGTTTTTGGAATCATAAAATGGTGGATGATGACTCTGAAACACAGTATGAAGAACGTCCACCCCGAAAGCGAACTCTACGCACCGCAGATGAATGGCTAAAAGTCGGTCGAACTGTCAAGTATTATTCGTATCCGACAGAATACGACAGTTCGGTCCAAACGATATGCGATGCGTTATTTTTGTACCATGCTAACGAAACAGACGATGGCATATTTGAGGAACGGCATACTTTTACGTCTCGTATGATATTGGCGTCCGAGGAATTGAAAGGTATCTAGTCTATTTCATTCAAAAAATGTTGAAATCTCACATGTTTTCGTCTATCTCTAGTCTATTTCATCCAAAAAATGTTGAAACCTCAC
>NW_022598312.1:0-2551 GCF_009176505.1 Sitodiplosis mosellana | reverse complement strand
TTCGTCTATCTCTAGTCTATTTCATCCAAAAAATGTTGAAACCTCACGTGTATTTGGCTATATTTAGTCTATTTCATCCAAAAAATGTTGAAACCTCACGTGTATTTGGCTATATTTAGTCTATTTCATCCAAAAAATGTTGAAACCTCACGTGTATTTGGCTATATTTAGTCTATTTCATTCAAAAAATGTTGAAACCTCACGTGCACATAGCTATGTTTGACATATTCTACTTACCATTTCTCATTTCAGTCAAGTACGGTGGCAGCATAAGTGAAAACGAAAACCTGATCGACTTGCAACAAGAGTACGATCATGAAAATGAACCAGAAAAATATCACCAAAATGTTTATATGATTATACTAAAATGTGCATTCGACCATTTGTTGACAGTAATTAAACCGGCTGATTTAAGTTTGACATTGAAAACCGATTTGGCCATCTGCCTTATCGTGGCATTTAACATATATGTAGGTCATACAAATAATAGAATAGAATATACGAAAACAGAACATGAATTGTGTGTAGTGTGCCAAATATAAACAAGGATGAACTGCGAATAATGCGTGTTGTCCACAATCAAAACCAGAATAAAATCCCAAACTGAAGGATCTTGGTTTCTGTGTTAGCTTGACTGAATTACGCAAAAAAGTATTAAATGTGAACGAAATTCCCAAATTATGCGTTAACCTCCAACGATTGTGTATTCGGGTGACATCCGTTGATGACATTTTGCCGTTCATTCGTCATTCACAACATTTGGTGGACATCAATATTACTGAATATAGAACGGAAAAATCTGAATGGAGCACGAAAAGTAACAATATACGTTACAGAGGACGTTTACTTGGCGACGAAATGGGCAGGAGTGGAAATCAACCTCGAGTTGATCGAAATACGACGCCGTGATTCTTACGCAGTCAAACTGCCACACACATTACGACCATTTTATTCTAGAATAGAATAGTCCGATGGGCTGAAGATTCTAACTATCATTCAAGATGTCAAAGCTCAAGTCTCGCTGCTATTCAACTAAAACAATCTAAATAAGAAAAAAATCCAAAAAATGAACCATCATTTCATATATGAATTTAAACTCCATTATTTTTGCATCTAATTTCTAAATTTGATAACAAATATGCATATTTCATTTCGAATAAATTGTAGTTTTCCATCTAATGTATCGAATAAGACTTATTGTATGGACCATCCTTGAATTTTGTTGTCCTCAAGACTAACATTACATCTCAATAAATAATATTTGGACTTCAAATTTGGTTTGCGTTAGCAAATCGGTGTTTTTCTCTTAAGAAGAATTTTCTCGTGTAGGAAAATTTCGTTTATCATGTACTGCTCAGCAAATCAAATTCTAGACATTTAATGCCAAGTGAAGCATACATGGCAAACAAGTAGATATCCACTGGCTACAACTAAACTGCCAATCATCGCAGGGAATGCAAGTCTGTGGAAAATTAAAAAAAAATCTAATCTTAACAGAATGTACCTAAATCGATTGATCCTAAGACGACATACTTGAAAAATACATTGAATGTAAGGCCAATGTCCGTGCTGCTCAGAAACACTAGCACATATAACATTTGCTGAAGCAGCAATTAGTGTTTCGTTTCCTAGAAGACAACAAACGAAATATCATCGAAAATATTGAATTTGAATATAATAAGAATTTGGTCCTAAAAATGTACATATATGCACTGGTAATTTGTACAAGAACACCGATGACTCTTATGTGATAACAAACATCAGAATCTCAGTAATGTGGTCATGAAACAGTAATTTAAGTTGAATAGAATTTACCAATAGCAACCAGGAAGTAATTAAATAAATAAATGGCAAAATATAATATCCCTTTTTTACCGCCTAAACAAGCTCCAATGGTCAATGCCCAAATGTGTGGTTGCAAAGGCAGATTTGGGTCTGCTTTCTCTGACAATGAAATGATGACTCTAATCATCATTGTGGTGAGTGGTATGTTATTTACGAATGCCAATCCAATGGCCGGAACCCACAAAATGATAAGAAGGGCAACGGTCAAACGAAACTCTTCACTGACCATCAGAATAACGTTCTCCGTTTGTGTTCCAATCCATTCGATGAGACTGAGCTTGGCTAAAGCCTCCATGAAATTGAATAAAACAGAGAGGAACAGTAATGTTGACCATTCAGCTCGCTCTAAAATTGTCTCCATATCACGCCCATCCAATAAAATCAACAGTAAAATTCAACTATTATTCCACACAAGCGAATAAAAACAGGTGACATGAATAAAAGTGTCGTCTCATTATCCAAAAGTGCCGAAAAAATGGCAGTGAATAGACACAAACAATAAATGAGAGGCCAAGGTTCGCCCTTTCTCATCTATTTGGGCAGAATTTTAAAATTTGATCAAGAATGAATTATGGATCGGAATCAAACCTTAAATGCGTAAACTGCCAAATAGTCAAAGAGACCAGTCTCTGACAAGATACCAACTAAAATCATCATGCCAAAGAGTAAAAGTAGCGTTTCCACATCGATTCAAGACATAATCTCC
>NW_022598311.1:0-10004 GCF_009176505.1 Sitodiplosis mosellana | reverse complement strand
CCAATTTATTGAGAATGTAATCGATACCGTACGGTTCGATCGATTTACCAGCCCAAGACAGTAGACCGTTTTTATTCAGCTGTTGCTGGTCAAAATCACGTAATTTTTTTTCCACAGCCTCTTTAGATGCTTGCGACAGATCAGTGGCCCGAATTGATTAGTTTACGCCTTCCAACGAATCCTTCAATACACGGAATGAGATTGAGTACAAACCCTTCTTGAATTCGTCGGTGGTTTCTGGGCACCAGGACATTAAAAATAGCTTTCGTTTCTTTGAACTTTCAGATGTGCTTTGACATTGATGCATGTATTCGAAGTCGAAAAGACCATATCTGAAACAGAGAGAAGAACAATAATTAAAAATCAGTAATTTGTCTGAGTATCTATTTCAAATTTGCACTACACAATCACAAACTTAGATGAAAGACACTGTATTTGTCTTGGGTTAGTTCAAATTCTAGTGCATTTATTATCGAATTTAAACCATACTAAACAAAACATTAATATACGAGTCTCATTGCAATGCAGCAAATAATCCATAAATAATAATTATACACGGAGTTGATGAGCTCACGATATTCAATTGCCCGTTTTCATGTGAAATGTTTCTGAAAGCTTGAATGCAAACTCCATCCGAATGGGGAAATGACCACCTTGTTAATTCAAAAACCAGTTTTCTGTGCGAATTTTTTTAAGTTTTTATGCGTCCAGTGTAGAGCATAAAAAGCGGAGGCAAAAAGCCATGCAATAATTCAAATACACACAGAAGAGAATCCCCGGAATTTTTAGGTGTTCGCCGTAAAATTTGACATTTATATAAATATAAATTTCTATGTACATTTTACCGGCAACACTTGAATTTTCCGGGCGATGACATAATTTCAAATATTCCAACAGAAATTAGCGCCATCTGTCATTTCAAGCGGTAAAATATATATAGTATTTGATAAAATGTTCGAAAATATGTCATCGCCCGGAAAATTGAAGTGTTGCCGGTAAAATGTATATAGAAATTTATATATAAATGTCAAATTTTACGGCGAACACCCAAAATTTCCGGGGATTCTTTTCTGTGTGTACATGCACACGCACAGGCACGCACACTCACGCAGGAACTCACAAAGTGCACAATGCACACACACACTATCAGGTGGAAGAGTGTATTCAACACAACACTTACCGGCATTCACCAGTGCCTAAAGGTGTCAACGGACAAGCACCTTGTCTGTCCGTCCGTCCGTTCAGGGCTCTTGAATTTTTTTTGTCCGTCCGTCCGTCCGTTCAGCGCCGCTAAAAATTCCAGCTCCGGTCGGACGGACGGACAAGAAAATTTCTAGCGGCTCTGAACGGACGGGCGGACGGACAGTGAAATTTCTGAGGGTCCTGAACGGACGGACGGACGGACAAGACAATTTCTGAGGGTCCTGAACGGACGGACAAGACAATTTCTGAGGGTCCTGAACGGACGGACGGACGGACAACTAAATTTACAGGGTTCTGAACGGACGGACGGGCGGACAACTAAATTCAGAAGGCTCTGAACGGACGGGCGGACGGGCAAAAATGGACGGACGGACGGACGGACATACAAAATTCTCATACAATATTTTTCACGATTTGAAGAAAAAACTTTTTTTTTCTTGCCATTAACGTCTTATCTGGCAATACGTAATGTATTTTCAGTTATTGATGTGAGTGAAAATTTCAGTAAAAAAATTGTTTTCCAAGTATTCAATAGCAATAAATTGTTGCTTTTTGTAGTAGATAATCTTCTAATTTTGTAAAATGAGACCTGCTGTGAATAAATAAAAATAAAATAGAGAAATGGTAAATGTTTATCGTTTGGAGAATGGTAAACGTTGTTCAACACATAAACATATGTACGTTTTGATATATCAAAATTTGAACTATATTCGATATTTTCGTTCGAATCGTTCGATTTTCTCCCGTGTTTGAAATTTAAAAACCAATTGCTGATACCGATGGTATTTTTGTTATGTATCTTATTGTTCGATTTCTTTATGAAATTCGTGTAAATTTCAATTTGTTCTTATTCGAAAACCATTCAATTGGATAAAATCGTGATCAATTGAATAATCGATGAGAATTTTCGTGTAAATAAAAAAAATTCGATGGAAATTTTTTCGATGATTTTTTTTTTTTAATTTTTTTTTTCTTCAAATCGTGAAAAATATTGAATGAGAATTTTGACCGTCCGCCCGTCCGTTCAGAGCCTTCTGAATTTAGTTGTCCGCCCGTTCGTCCGTTCAGAACCCTGTAAATTTAGTTGTTCGTCCGTCCGTCCGTCCGTCCGTCCGTCCGTCCGTTCAAGACCCTCAGAAATTGTCTTGTCCGTCCGTCCGTCCGTTCAGGACCCTCAGAAATTTTCTTGTCCGTCCGTCCGTTCGTTCAGAGCCCCCAAAAAAATTTCTTGTCCGTCCGTTCAGGACCCTCGGAAATTTTCTTGTCCGTCCGTCCGTCCGTCGGAAAGAAAATTTTTAGCAGGTCTGAACGGACGGACGGACGGACAAAAAAAATTTCAAGAGCCCTGGACGGACGGACGGACGGGCTAAAAAGACGGACAGTCCGTCCGTTTGACACCTTTACGAGTGCCGCCCTTTTGGATGGCTTCTAAAAATTGTTTGTATTCAGCGTTACAACCACCGACCGATTCTACGTCGATTTGATTATAATTCTTAATGTAGAAGATGACATAGCGATGCTTCTTATATTTTTCGATTTCTTCGTACGTGGTTTTGCATGCATTGGAAACAGTCATTACTGCAGTTAATTTTTGGTTATTGTCATCGATGACAGCTTTTAGAGACTGGAGATTAAAATTGTCAAATGTCATTAGCAACGGTAATTTATGTTTGGAGAGTTAAAAAAGATTTTCGTAAAAACTCCAAATCTATAGCAGATTTTATGGTCATTCCTCAATAAACCGAAGGGTTACTTCATTTCAGACTAGAACCTTTTTACTAAAATCCTTTTTAGACATAAATTGAACGCATGAGAATATTCTTGACCTGCGAAAAAAAGTTCGTTCCGAAATGCCTCATACATTCGTATAGCAACAAAAGAGACTCAAGAAAAAAGTGAGCATAAAAGTGTCCCATGATTATGGGGCACTTTTATTCTCACTTTATTCATGGGACTCTTTTATGTAATACAAATGTATGGAGCGTTTTAATTGTGCATTTTGACTTGAGGCTTTTTTATGATAATTTTGATAAAAAGGAATGCGAATTTCGATGTGGCGATAGCACCAATGGGCACAATAAATACTGTATCAAAATCGAAAAAAAAATTAAACTTTTTTTTCGATTTACAGCTGTATTGCGACCGTCTACATGGGAAGTTTGTATGAAAACCTCGGAGCGCCGCTGCTACTGCATTGGCTTCTATGGCCAAATGTACACATAAATAAATAAATAAATACACATGGAAATATCTCGAAAACGGCTGGGTTAATCGGCAAAACGGACCGTGATGTCATTCCCAAAGGGAGTGTAAACACCCGGCTGGTTTGATGGCCTAGAATACAAATCCGGTGGAATTTGGGCTGATCCATGGATTCTCAGGATTCGACCTGATTCTAGCACTTCAATTTCTTTGATAACAAAACATAGGTAGAATGTGTTTACAGATGAACTTAAAAAAGAAAGCACTGGAATCTGACCAAATCCCGAGAATCCATGGATCAGCCGAAATTCTACCGGATTTGTTTTCTAGGCCATCAAACCAGCTGGGTGTTTACACTCCCCTTAGGAGTGACATCACGGTCCGTTTTGCCGATTTACCCAGCCGTTTTCGAGATATTTCCATGTGCAAAAATTTAATAATATTATATTAAATTGCATTGGCCTTTATGAAAAACAATCGAGCGCCGAAATATTATGCTATTTCGCTCACTCTTATATGCATTCAAAATATTCATTAAAAATAACAAAACGTACAAAGAACAAAAACAAAACAAACACAAAATATAAATGATTAGGGAGAATGGGACCAAATGCCTCACTTTTTTTATTACGAAAGTATGATATCAGAAATGTCAACTGTGGCCCACTAATGATATGGTGGAGCCCGAGCCGACCCATGGATAGGTACAAGGCACATCACAAACCAATGGGCCCTCCACAATAGATGAATGGTGTGCAAAGAATCCACCCAAAAAGCGGGCGCCTCGCAATAGACTGAAACTGAAACGGCCTGAGCGATGAGTCTTTGACTCCCTGCAATTATCCAATAATCCCATGACAAAAGAAATAATTGAAATTTTTGCATGCTCCAAATACTATCAGATCTCAATTATCTCGAATCTCATTCGATATATTGTGTTAACATACTACGACGAAGACAAAAACGACTCCCCCTCCCCAGCCGGTCAAGGTCTGGAAACCGGTGGTTTGTTTACGTAAATAATTTGCGATTAATTAATTATGATCCGAACATATGGAAAATTACCAGAAAAATATCAAAAATGATCAGAAGAATATTCAAAATGATCAGAAACTTTTTTTATTAATTTGATCAGAAAAAAATCTAAAATGCTTCTTCCAAAATTGATCAGAAAAAAAAGTACAATGATTAGAAGTATATTTAAAATTATCAGAAACTCTTTTCAAAACTTGATCAGAAAAATATAGAATTTATCAGAAATATATCGGAAATTAACAGAGAATTTTTCGAAATATGATCAGAAACAGTGTTTAAAATAGATACGTTATTTGTATCTAGATATAGATATTGTTCAGGGAACAGAGAGAACACATATTCAGTATTCAATATTATATACACTTCAAAGGTCACAACGCATGAAAGCAGTAAAATTTAAAGTAACATTTTTATAAGTACAATTTGTTGAATCAGCATTATGCTTGGGCGTTGACCACAAATTATTGTATGAACAAACAAATGAATAAACGAACGAATTTAGTTATGTTACAGCAATCGACTGAACTGGTTATAACTCATTTAATGTATTCTTTCTACCGATACAGATATAGATTTTTACAAATTTTCATTTTGTATATAGATATAGATTAGATATACATATATGTATATCTGAAAAATCTATCTAGATTTGAATATATCTAGATATCTATCTCATTTTTCAAAGATTTTTCGATTAAAATAAAAATTCGAAAGTTTAAGAAAAACCGAAAGTGTAAAAACGGAACGTTTTTGTAAACACTCTTCACTGAAGAGCATAGAGTTTGTCAAACTGAACCGGACATTAAGATTCACACAGTTTTTGACACAATTCACCGCAAACCGAAGTGTTTGACAGTTGTCGACGGGTAGTTGTTCTGAATTAGTTGAATACCAAAAAATGTGATGAACGTGAATGTTTTTTCTTCTGCTTCAGACGCTATATTTTGTACACAACGGTACCAAACCAAAGCAACTTCATTAAAAATCACAATATTTCGAAAAATACGTATTATTGAGTGATCGGTCATTTTGGTGAGTGTTATTTCGAAGTAGTATTGGAATAAATATTTCGACAGACAAACAACGCGGCTGTGTCACATCGATATTGATTCAATATTATTGAAAAAGGTGTATGTTTTTTTCTTCTATAGGCACCATATTTCTTTGGAACACGCATTTACAAACACGCAGTGACAAAGCAATTTCGGTAAACAAAACATAAAATTTCGAAATATATCCAATTTCTATTCCTCTCAATTTCGAAAAAATTTCATGAAAAAAAAACTATTTTACGATTCCTTTGAAGGTCGTTATGAAGATTTATGTGAAACCGCATGGCACCTCTATTCTCACCGGATGTACACAGTATTTCGGTAGTTTCGTTGCACGACGAAACCTTATTGATCACGAATGAACGACAGGTAGAATTTGATTTCTCCATCAGCCGCAACCATCGCGTTCTTGCTGTAGTGCGCTACCGAAAGAATGCCAATTCGTTGATAATCAACAACAACTGGTTGTTGACTCAAGACGGTGTGGAAAACAGATCCATTTCGGAGAAAAAATTTGGTGCACTCCCAGAATCTGAACATCGACATCACAGCAAAATCGCTAATGCGAGTCGACTTCAAAGTCCATGAAAGGTCTATTGCTTGTGGTGTTTTTACGGAACGCGACTTGTTGTTTGTGCGCATGAACGGAAATCATGTATTCCCACGAATTTCGGATTTCGTTTCGAAATTCAAAAATCATAAAAATAAATGGTTAATTATAAAAATCTATCTATTTTGTCAGATAGATGCGTCATCATTTTACATCTAGATAGATAGATATTAAGAAATCTACCGTTTGAAAAATACTATCAGATATAGATATAGATATATATCTATCTAATCTATATCTAACTTTTTAGATAGATACGTATCTATTTTAAACACTGATCAGAAAGAAATATATTTTTATCATAAAAATATCCGAAAATGACCAGAGTAAATTCGCATTTTGACCAGAAAACTTAATAGTTTTACCATAAGTTATAACACCTGATTCAAAAGTTACTGCACTAAATCGAAAGCCGAGATACTTAAGCTATAGTGATTTTTCCAAGATATCAATGGTGTAGTAATTTGAATTGACTCATTAGCTATCGAAAATGATATGTCTGGTACATCAATGTCCTGTTGTGTTCAATCTTAGCACAAATTATTTACGTAAACCGGCCACCGGTTTGCAGACCTTGACAGGAGGGGGAGCCGAAAACAACGACGAAGACGACAAACAACATAAAAGTGTCTCACGGATAAACCGTCCCAACTGTCACACGTCGAATTCAAAATTGAATATACAGATCGATAGGGAATGAATGAATAATAATAATTTTGACGAAAGAACAGCGGCCCCTTCTTGAAAATGCAATTTCCTCATACTAGAAATGGTTTGAGGACGAAATATGTTCATATGGAATGTTCAGAACACTCCAGAGAATCAGATGACAGCTTGGGTGGAGTTCCCTCCATCACTATAAAAAAAGGAGGGTCAAAAAGTGGAAAAATAGCGAAAAATGACCAATGTATCCCCAAAATAGGGTCAAACCTCTTTAATCCTCTGAACAAATTACATTTTTGGATTCCTCGTGAAAAATTACTCTTAGGTTCGGGAGATTTCCCATTAAAAAAAATAATATCTTATGTCCTAATTTAAGTTCTGAATGTTAACAAATCGCTCCCCCAAACCTTTCCATGCATTCCGGCCTTGGTTTGGGGCATAAGGGATGATTTTTTTGATCGAAAATGTTCTGAACCTAAAAGTTATTTTTCACGAGGAATCCAAAAATGTAATTTGTTCGAAGGGTGACGGTTTTTTGACCCGATATACAGAAAAAATTAGTATTTTTCAATAAATTTGTATGGGAACCCTCAAAAGGGAGCTCGGAGGTAAAACTGTAAAATATATAGTGCAAACAAAATTAGCTATAGTTGGTCATACATTTGTATGCAAAATTCCAACTCTAAAGGTGAAAAACTGACTCTGTAATATTTGACCCCCGATGGGGGGCGATTTCTGCCAGTTCATTTTCTGGGAGACTGGGTGCGGGGGACCGTTGGGAAAATACATATTCCTACTAATCTGGGTATGGGGAATCCGAATTTTTGGGTCTCAGGTAAAAAAAATGTAACCCTTGAGCAAGAGACTCCTCAAACGCCCAGGAAAAGTGAAAATTGGAATGGCTACCCTAAAATATTCTCCTCGCCATTCTAAACAACTTTGCTACGCATCATTTTTTGATCAGCCTTTTTGTCAATTTTTTTTCATTCCCTATCGATTTGTATATTCAATTTTAAAATCGATGTGTGACAATTGGAACGGTTTACTTGTCAGAATTGTATTTCATTCAAAAAAGAAGTAAAAAATAAATACATACACTATCCATTATGTCCGACCACGACATCAAATCATTAAAGGCACAAGGTGTAGCAGCAAGTGGCTCGGCTTGGGTTCGGGGCTCCTCAGCTTCGCCTCCAAACGATATCGCTTCACGAGGTCTTCGTCGCTTTTCTTCAATTTCGGCGACAATTTCAAGATAAATTTGCTCGCGTTCTCTTCGTTCTTCGGCACTTTCCAAATCTTTGCCATACGATTTTGGTGGGTATCGCATTGCCTTAACACTTTGATTGTGCAGATCCAAGCAGAACGAGATACGTTGATGGAAAGCCAATTGTGGATCACGTGTACTGTACACATCCATGCTTTCTTTGCTGCGCATGTAGCCCTTTTCCGGATCGATTGTTGCTTCGATGACACCATCACGAATTGCCTTGGCGACAATGAACTCAGCATCTTCGGCATTGTCTAAACGCAGCTTCTTAGCAATATCTTCGAGTGAAATGCGCGAATACGACAGACCAATCGAACGAATGGCCGTTCTGATGACATTGTGACGCAAATGGATGATCAGTGTGTACGAATGGTCCTGTTGGAATGTCGGTGTGAAATTTTCCAAAACCTCGCCGAAACGTTGCAAATTTCCCATACGAACGGCTTGTGTCAGTTGAAAGTATGGGATGAGCGAACGACGCAGTGCAGCCTGTCGGAAAATTTGTCGCTCGATAATATTACTTAACAGCAACGACAATGATCAATTTTTGAACTGTTTGTCGGAAACCGATAGCAGCATTCTGTGGTGATTTTCGGAGTGCCTGCACCAAATTCTTATGCGCATCACTGTATTCCAATTTTGCACCTTTGATACGACCTAAGTAATATAAGAATCGAGCCCATTCGTTATTTCTGGCCGTTTCCGGGAACACCGACTTTTTGACCAATTTATCGGCCTGATCGTACAGCGAATAATGCAAATAGTTCCGCAGCAGGCAATTGATGAGCACCGCTTGACGCTCGAAACGCAGTGTGGCGGTACGCAAGCGATTGTGCAGGAAACTGCGAATATTTTCCAATGTATCGATCAATTCGGCAACGCGTGAATAACAGAAGTAGATTTTGGCCGCAATCAAATCCAATGCACGGAAGATTTTGTTCGACAATTGTCTTGGTCAATGCATCGGAGCAGGCTTGGGCTTTGTACAATTGCGATTTGTCAAGCAAAAAGATCAACACCAACAATCGTAAATATGCGTCAACTTCGGGAATTGGTGATTTAATGGTGGCCCGTGTTCGTTGCACTTCCAATTCTTGGCCCGGTTGTGCATTCAAAAATTGAGTGATTGAATCACGTTCAGCGCCAGCTGGGTACAAATATGCCGTCTGTGTAAGTGCGTAGCACAATCGTATTCAATTTGCGACGAGTATTTGGCAATGATTGCAACACACGCAGTGTGAACCGTGGCTCCTTTGTCAAGACAGCCTCTTCGATTTGTAGACTATGCTCACGCATCTCTTCCACGGCCGCTAAATTCTGTTCGCGCTTTTGACGTCTTCAGCGCATTCCATTTCAACATCTTGTGGTTGGGGCTCGTTTTTCGCAACCATTTCTGTTAAACTAAACCTGAAAACCAACAAAATGACAATTAAGCCTTCCGTATTAAAATAGGAGTAGGTATTCCAATGCGCTTATTTATTTATGGAAATGAAAATGGCACTTACGATTGAATTTCAATCAAAATATGTTCACCTACTTTTATTGTTTTCTCCAAAATAACCTGCTGCAAACAATGCTGAGTAATGATATGTGACTTTATTATTTTGCTGTGTTAAATGTCAAATCGCCGCATCAGCAATTGGGGCTGTGAGAATGAAAATGGCAATACAGGAATAAAAATTCTGAAACGCATCAAGAAAAAAAAATTCGCAAAAATGAATCATGAGTTCTGAATATGCAAAAGTGAAACATGAATTTACATGGGCAGCATAGGAGGTTCATGGTGAATAAAACGAAAATGATTATCAATAGATGGCGCTCGGGATTGGAGAAACAGACGATTATTTGGAAATTTGTTCGGATTTTATGCAATGAATAGACTCAATAAATATTTGTATACTTTTTTTTGTATGAATTAACCATTAACCCTTTGACGACCAAAGCTGAACGGCTTGGAATTTTGCAATTC
>NW_022598310.1:397-15541 GCF_009176505.1 Sitodiplosis mosellana | reverse complement strand
ACATTTTTTCATTGGTCATTATCGTATTTTTAATGTCAATTACTAACTAAAACAAATAATTACACCCTTTCAAATAAGGCATTATACCAATTGGATTCATTTGTCACCTGCATGCGGATAGCAAAATACACCGTCTTTCTTTATTATCTCAATTTACATAGAACTTAAGTACTATTACAATTTTTACCTCCTTATACACCTTCTTTCAGTGTTGTCACGCATGTTTCCATGTTTTTTGTATTTACCATCTTATTGGCTTTCGAAATTGGTTTCAAACCGACTTACATATAAACATGGAAACAAAAAATTGATCAAAATACGAAAAGTTATAATAAAATTGATCCACATTGATTTTTGGTTACTCAAAAAAGTCTATTCAAACTACCTGGATTTAGCAAAATAAATACTTTTATGATAGAATTGAGTAAATATTATAGGCTGTGTGCATCGTTGCTCATTGTTGTCGACATTGTGCTATTATGATAATTTTACACCACTATTTGAGTGTTTTTTTATCATGTTTTTTTATTTCAACGTATCACACAATGATGAATAAAATAATTATAACGTACGCCAACATATAGGGAAAACGTATGTTTACATCAACAACCGCAAAAGAGATATAATGAAAGTTGCGTGCTCCCAACATGCAGACAGGTGCCATTCTTTGACAAGGAAAAGAAGAAAAAAAAACAAAAGACTTCTGCACAAAATGAATAACAGCCTATTTTGATGGTGTTTATTATTTTTATGAAGCATTTTAACCACATCCTAACCTTGATATGATACCATAATCTATTCAATTCAATTCAATCCAATCCAATCAATATATTACTTTATTATTAACGAATATTTTTTTGTCTTTGCCGGAATTCGGAATTGCTTGAATCTGCATGGATGGCTGCAACAGTATGTGAGTATATTTTAAATTGTGATATTTAACGCATTCGAACGCAAATATATCAAAATCAAATTTTGATCAAACTTAAAATAGCGGCATATACAGTAGTCAGTCTACATACCTTGAGAGATCAAAACGAATAATAATGAAAAAATAATCCAAAAATTAAAATATTTATAACAAAACTTATTATAAAATTAGGAATTATTGGAAAAATTTTGGGTTGATCACTTCGATTTTAAAATGAACTAGGATCCATTTCGAACATATTACTGTTTTTAGAAATGTGAAGACTTTTCTTACAATCTGATGTTTTTTTAAAAATTTGTTCATATGTTTTTTATTGCTTACTCTAGGTACTATTTTACAAGCCAATATTTTCCTAAAAGCGAATGTTCAAATTTTGTCTCTCACTTCTTTTTTTCTTATATGGTGCCTTTAGTATAAATTATGCGCTTGCAAATCAGTCCAGTGAGTAGAAAAATGTCTGGCTAATAGGTGTATCTGCGCAGGATAAGGTACATATACCATTCCTGATAATCGAGCATGATGGTTACATCGACAGACGAACCACTAATCGGTATAGTCTTATATTTTTTGCGCACACAAAGACGTAAACGTAGCGAAAAAGAGAAAAGAAAAAAACTCATTCCAACATATTTTCTTACTTGTTTAAACGCTTTGCCGTAATAAATATATCGAATTCAAAGAGTCAACAAAGGTGAATATGTTGCACAGCGTCGATGAAGTTCCATTTTCAGTTTCTTTCTTTCTTTGAATTTAACTTACACACGTTCAGTCACATATACATGTATACATTAGCAGGTTGCTATGGCCCTTTGAGTTAAATGATAGTCTTCCATGATGATAATAAATTGCTTGTAGATGGAATAGTAGATAAGATCAATTCTGTACACAGACGCGAACAATGAATGATTCTTGGTTTACAGTGTACGCACGCAGGTATTAGTTAAATATATATGCATTTTTTTAGTCGTTCCTCGTTTTGCTTCGCTGTTGTCGATAATTCTTCTTTGCCGCTCTCTCCTTAAATTTATCCATTGTTTTATCGGTTTGTATTCGATTCACTTTAGATCCTCAGTTGTCTCAAAGAATTTTTGTGGTTGATATTGGTATAGCTACAGTTTGTGATTCTCATAAAAATCGCTATATACAGTGTGTTCGTCTTTATTTTGGATACTTTTTCCGTTTATTTTTATTTATTGAAAATATCCGAATGATAAAAAAATTAATTCTCTTCGTTCATCGTAAATGCTACAACGTGTCTAAATATTCTATAGATTTCGCAAATGCTCATAAGCTTCCCATGTAGTCCTTTCTGACTTGTTTTGTTAAAATATTCTTGACAATAAAATGAGAGAAACATAATCCAAAATGTTAAATTTTCAAGCAATTCTCTATGTCGTCTAAAAGCGCTTACGGTGAAGACCCACCACATGGAACTTTTACACTTGTTCTATCACAGAACATGTCCTTATCATTTGTTATTTTCAGGGAATGTTAAAAGAACATTTAAAAAAAAATTTAATTAGACGAAAAGCCGTTTTCCAAATTTTGAAATATAATAAATATGGAATTGTTATTTTCAACATTGAAACGCATGGACACAAGTATTCTTGTGATTCTTCTGAAAACACATTGTGCATTGTATTTTTGTTTTCGGTGAACTTGAAAAGCGAAACATATAGCGTGCGGCAAAGTCGAGCAGCAATTGTATAAAATAAATCAGAAATGGAACTCAAATGAATATCATAACTCGAATCATGTCTGAGATGGGTTGAAAATGTTAGCCATTGACATAAGCTTTTCCATCGAGGAGATAAATTAATCACAAAAATCCACGTTACAAATCAGTTTTCAATCTCTTTATCGATTGATAATGTGCCCGGTTGTGCCTTCTTCGCATATATTTCATTTTGTCACATATATGTTCACTTGCGATTACACTGCGCATTTTTCTGGTGACTCTGCTCGCATGTTTAAAAGTATATAGTACGATTCTAAACAATACAAATGCTTGGCGTGAACATGATCAATTCATTTCCATTTATTGATTGGCCATTTTAGATTGTTCATGTCACAAATTTGTATCAAGATTGTTGTTCTTCTTTCGCTTTCTTGTTCTCTTTCGCCGACTTACTAGCATTGTTATCGTGATTATTAGTGATTCTGTCGAATTTTTCTTTTGTTCATTCTCAGTTATTGCGGTTTACGTGTTCCGATAATATTGTCAGTACGGTGGGATTCAGAAGCGTGGAAAACTGGAATGTAAAAAAAGGGCGGTATTGCGAAATGATTGTCTTCATCCATCCACTGTTCACTGTTTACATATTGTACAATTATGAACAAAACGCATGAAATTAAATTTTCATTTCATTGAACGTCCATAATTGTAGCAAAAACTTGTGAATTTTCGAAAGCACTTTCCCACAAATTTCATGTATGTCATTGTATAATATTTTACTGGTAAATATATCTTTGCTCACGATCTCACTGCTAAAAAGGTTGACTTCTGTGAATTTAGTGTCGTAAAAAAGAAAGAATATTCTTCGAAGCACAAAATTTTTAACTTAGCCTGTTACTTGTATCCAATATATAAACAGCAAACGCCAAACATCACCAACACTTGCCGTATACACATGGCAGGTGAGAGAATAAGATATCACAAGGTCAATTTTGTAAAAGAATTTTTCTTATTTGAATATTTGGTTGTTTGGAACCATGGAATTCCTTTTGTAAATCCTGTATCTAATGGTAAGACGCGAACAATGGCCCACAATGAATCTCACATGAAAAACGAATTGAAAAAAGTACGTATATTATTTTCTTTCAAAAACTATTCATGAATTTGGCAAGTGTCAATGGTAATTCACTATCAGTAATGATTACATTTTTGTATGTTACACAAAAATGTTATCAACAGTGAGAAATTATTACCAATTGAAAATTTTGACAATAATCAAAGAGGTTTTGTATTTTCAATGATGTATTGATGCGTAAAAACTCAATTTCAAACTTAGTTTTTAGTCCTTACTTTTTTCTTTGAGCCGGACACTCGATAGAATGAGTTCTGAAACAACTTTACACTACATACATTTCATTGTAGTAACATCAACTACAAATTATCCATACTCAATAAATTTGATAACCGAATTGCACACTATTTATGATTATTTAATCTAAACCCTTCGTTTTTTGAAGATAGCTTCTGCATTGAAACTCAATGTTTCGATTTAATTCGGTAGCGATTGATAAAATATCCTTGTGAAAAAATACTGATTACTAGTTAGCCGTCTATTTTGGGACATTTTGACTGAATTCTAAGGCACACAAGAGTATTTTATCAATCATCACTACGGAATTAAACCGGAACGTTGAGTTTCAACATAAAAACTATCTTAAAACGAAGGGTTTAGACTAAATCATCATGAATAGTGTGCAATTCATTAGCAAATGTGTTAACTATGACTGGCTAGTGATTGAAATTCCAATCATAGTACGTACAAAATAAAGTGAAAATATCCCAAAATAGTTGACTGTTGCATTCACTCACTAGTCACTCATAAATTGTATGGAGAAAAATGATTAAGTGACTAAAATCTAGTTGAATTTGTTTTTACAAGGGTATGTATTGATTATACTGGCAATTACTTCTGCATACTACAATTCAATATGACAGTTTAGTGCTATAAAATGTCGTCAATGTTAATAGGCACGGATTTTATGTTTTTTGGTTATGACTCATATTCGTGAAGAAAGGAAAATATTTTTTAATACTTGATATTTTTGTTTGGTTGTTAAGTCAATGAACTCTGCCTTCGTTATAAAGAGAAAATCGATCAGAAGCAGCTTTGAAAACGAAATCACAAAAAATGTAAGGCATCATCGCTGATTGTCAATAATAACAATAGGATTGTTATTGCCGATTGCTTACTATTTATCAGATTGAGTTTTAATAGCTACCATTGCACGAAATACTCTGTAGCTGATGAGACAACTGTATATTAGCATACCAATACCATGCAACCATATGTTTGAAGTCACATGCTTAAAAGGCCGACATTTCAATGTTAATTATCATCAAAGTACACGTTTGTCAAATTAATTTGAATGGACAAATACAATTAATGGTCACACTGATTTCGCTTTGGTTTTGAAGTAATTGTTATACACACGCACATATAGATTATCAGACAAATCGAACGGTGATTTATGGTCAATTTTTTTTCGAATCAGATATTTTTCATTCGTGTTTAATTGTGATGTATGTCGTTGCAACGATTGAAAACAATGAATAAAATGACAAAAATACAAGGAAACTTACAAGGAAAAATCAGAAATATACCGATTTACTATAAAAAATGAAGTATTGAAATATAATTATAAATTGGTCACGTTTTCACGTGTTTAGTTTTCTTGTTTGCTTGTCTGTTTCTTCGGTTAACATTTTTATATATATATATATATATATATCCATCTAATTTTAAAATTTTGTATGGATATTTGACTCATTCGGTTTACTTTTATATTATCTAGACGGCTTTGCATTGGGCAAGCAAGCATGGAAACGAGGATGTCGTGAAACTCATTGCTGGTGCACATAAAGCCGACGTGAATTCAAAAACGGTAACGAATCAACAAATTATTCAAACTGTTTACAACTGTTTAAAATAAAACGTTTTTTTTTTCTTCATTCTGTTCTTTGGTCCGTATTGTCAAAACATCAATCAAAAGAATGGGGTAAGTTATAAATCACAAATGCTTTTTTTATACAATAATCAAGTGTTCTACTCGTATTAATACCGTTATTTTAATACTATGCGTACCTTGTAATCAACAATTTTATTTAAACAAACTCATGTTTGCCGCTCTGCAACATTGATACATATAAAATTGTAACTCTGAAATTTCTTTTGTTTAATTCACTCATGTTTTGCGTTCTCATTTACGAAAAAAACTGGATTTAAAATGCTTGTTGTAGGTTTATGTTCTCCAGTTTATTAGCTTGAAGAATGTCACTTAATCTTGATGGTCTCGTCCCAACTATTTTTTTCAAGTTGCTTTGCATAACCTTCACATTCTAAATATTTTACCAGTATACACCTCATCAGTGACGAATCGTCACTAAACAATGACTATAAAAAGAGATCCACGCACTATGTGTATAGCAAATTTTGCGTTTTACGAAAATAATGTCAAACTAAGTGATGAGGTTAAATGGTCATGCGTAAAAAACTAACCAGTAGCTAAGGTAATCCACCCTACAAGATGCTCAAAGCACTTTGTTGTTAGCCGATGTTCTGCTCTAAAAGGTGAGCTCCATTTTAGAGCTTATTTTTTTTTATTTCACATCAGATTTTAATCGACGTACGTTAGTCATGATATTTCTGTTATTAATGTGTTTTTATTCGAATTCACAATTTTGAGAATAAAACATTATCCCTGGTCATAAAATATTCGAAACTAATATAAGAAACGCAAATTGCATTGTTTTCAACTGAATAAATCATCAGCCAATTTTAAATATATCCAACATTCATAACATACAAAATCGGAGTGCGCAACTCAATATAAAGAGCATAATTTTCGGATGGCGGATAATCACTTTGAGTCATGCTCAGTGGGAGAACGAAAACTTGAATCCCCAAATTCTGTTTGGGACTTTTCGATAGACTAGAGAGAAAATGATATATATAGAGAGCACCGGGAAGGTCCCAATGTCTATACGCACTGGGTGTCGAATCTACGATTTTTCATTGAAAATTCTATCCATTCGCCATCTATGCATTTTTCGCCGTTTCGTGAAGTTCATTGTCGTATTTGAGTCATTTTTTTATCGCTGCTAGTTCCATAGAGCTGCGACTTTTTTGAATGGGTGGCGTCTTGTTGCAAATGTCAAAAAATAATAATATTGGAGGCAAACAAAGCGAGTACCCACCGACGTCATGACGTATGAATCACGCCAAAGCAACAGTAACACATTTTGACGGCAATTTTTGACAATGTTAAACAATTGCTCTTGGAGTTTGAACGGATTTAATTCTGCAAATGATGTTCTTGTTAGTGTAGGACTATCCCGCTGAATAAAAGCGTATGTAGATTGAATACATTTTCATCCAAGTTTTTATAATTTCAATCAATGTTGATTTTGAGAATACTAATTAAAACATTTTAATTAAAAAGAGTGCATCAAATTATGTGAAATTTAAAACAATAGTAGTAAAATTAAATGTGAAATGAAAAAAAAGAAACACAATAACTATATCATAATAATCTGAGTGAATAAGTGCGAAATATTTCTTGTATACAATATTCAGGAATATTTACATACGATACAATGTGCTCAAAAGAGTTATTTAGTTCTTTTCTCGTTCGCAGTTCGTTGATACTGTTATTAAATTGTATTCATCTGTTGTTTATTGTTTGTCTTGAACATGTTGCTTCTCTTTTTCGCTGCTCGTATAGATATCTACCACGATTTATCTCGCGGAATTGCACGCACGTACATGTTTTTATATTTCCAATTATCTAAATATTTCACTTTTTCATGCGTAAAAGTAGGCATTTGCTATTGCTTCGATTCCGATTCCATAATTGTTATTATTGATGTTTTTTTCTGCAGCTATTCCCTTGCCGTTACTGTTATTGTTGCTACTACTGCTGTTTTTGTTGTTCTGCAATGTTTCTTTTTTTTAATTTTTACTTTTCCTCCTCTTTCATTCATTTTGGTGGGGCTTTACAATACAAATTTGCATTTAAAATTTTCATACACGATATGTTCGCGCACACGAAATGATGAACATTTATAAAAATTTAAAATGTATACAAAGAACACATTTATCGTTTAAACAAATTAAATTTCAACCATGTTCACATTAAAATAGCATAACCAGTAGCCTGATTAAATTATGTAAACGAAGTTAAGTAGATCCACATAGATTGTGCGTGCGTTCAGTTGCTCGCCCGAGAGAAATGTTAAATTGAAAATACAAAAACCCACACACGGTGTACATAAGACTAACAGAAATTTTTGCAAATAATAAGCGCATTTTTCGCTTTCGTTGCAATGTTTTTAATTCCTAGTACATCATTTACAAGATCGCTAAAAAATTTCAAATTTTCAATTTAATTACTAAAATCACTCAAGTCTTACTCTTACAATGCAGGAATAAATAGCCAGTTTTTAAATATTTTAAGCAAAGCTCATTTTGATGGGGTCAAGTTACCATTTAAGGAATCAATTCCGAATGGACTAGTCTTGAATCGAAATGGAGGTGTTAAAACAATATTTTCATTAAAATGCCTTATGGAAATCAGAAATAATTACACGATAAATGGAGTTTGAAAAAATATTACAGTCAATGTGAATCGCACAATTTTCAATATAATTGAGTATTTGTTCTTTGCCTTTGGTAGATACGGTCCAAATATTTTTATTTCAGCCGTCAGATTTGGTTTCCTTATAATTTTGGCCGAGTTACAGCCATAGATGTGCCGAAAAAAAATCACTCGCGGCGTGCACCTTTTTACCGTTACATGAAACGTACATTGTACAATGTATACTCCTTAAAATATTTCGGTCCATTTGACATCAAACGATTATAGCGAAAAACAGAGAAATCAGTGTGAACCAGTCCTAATAAATTGGCGAATTCACTTGCAGAAATTTTTTTGACTGCTCTCACATTACAGAGCTCGCTACATTGCTGAGTTCGCTGCGTTCAGTGTAAGGAAGTCTGGTTTACATTTGTTCATATTTCAAAAAGACCGAATTTTTTTTAAAGGAGTATACATGGTGGTGCAGAATAACTGTCGGTCTTTTTTCTAGATTTATTTTTTGAATACGATGCAAAATAACTAAACCGACTGCTTACCGATATATTTGTTGATGTCTTAAGCAATTTATTTACCAATGAACATTTGATCACAATGCATACTTGTTCTGTAATAGCGACAAATGAGATACGATGCCAATGAAAAGTGTGTTCAAATGTTGAATTTGGTCATTCGCTTGTTCATAAACTGGGTTTTCTGTTAGCCAGTCGAAAACCAATATTTATTTAAAATTTATCCATGTTTTACCCTAAATGTATAAACACGAAGAGATCAGGTTTTTCACGGCTCTTGGAGTAATTTTTGGCCGTGTTAGTGAATACCAATACAAATACAAATAATTTGAGCACCAAATATACACATAATGAATCCGCCATATACGAAAATTGTCAGACTGAAAAGTTTTAACATCAATGCTCACATCCAGTGATAGCACAAACTCTGAGACTTTGCACAAGGCCAGCACAAACCCTAAATTTTATGAAAATGATCTCAGTACATCAAGATTCATGGCCTGAAATGGAGCTACAATACAAATTTTTCAAATTTGACAAAATTTCATTTTCAGAGAGTTACTTCTCTATTACAAATTACTTTATAGTGATTTGCCCCCATCCCTATGTAAACCCATACACAGTTTCTTATAATACTGCTTCTTCTTCTTCACACTGTCGTACACAATGGGCGCGACCATATTGAAAATGTATACAGTGTATTGCGTGCCATTTGTGAACATTATAACCAATATGGCGACTTATATGTATAGATGTGTTAGTTAAGAAGAAGAAGCAGTCGCACTGCACCGTTCGCATACGGACGTTTGCCCCTCGTACTGCTCGCGTGTAGTTCCAGCACAAACTCTGGAAACTTGCACACAACCAGCGCTAACTCCAAATTTTCCAAAAATGGTCTCAGTGTAACAAGATTCGTAGCCTGAGGTGGAGCCGCCATAAATAAAATTCATTTTTTCCAATTTTCTGACATTGGTGAGTTAGTGCTCGCGCCCCCTTGCATGACAAACTCTACAAATTTGGCACAAACCAGTACTAACCCCCTAGATTCGAAATCCAGAATTAGTTTTTCATTTTGAGAACTGGAGGGGGGCAGCCACCTCTTTTTTTCTTCGTTCTACTTTAAAAAAACGGCCAAAAAAAAAACTTTCAATCAATATTTTGTCTAATATAACAAAGAATAGCTTATAGAAGTAAAAAAATGTAATTCTAATTACTTTATGGCCTACTTATTACTGTAATAAGATAATACAAGTAATAAGATGAGTAATAAGTAATGAGTAATAAGTTCATCTTATTACAAAGTATTATGGATTATTTTAATGGTCCGTTCTTGCCATTTTGGTCCATTCTAAAAGTCAAATGGTCCGCTCTAATCGGAAAATGGTCCGTAAGTCTTCGTTAGTTTGATCACATAGCTTCTGACGACCGCGCGCCGAGGAGGGGGTAAATTTTCAAATTTCAATAAAAATGAAGGGGGGTAATTTCAAATGTTTTCCATAAAATTGAGGGGGTAAAATCTAATTTTTGTAAGGAAAATTGCGGAACAAAATCAAATTGATTTTTGATCTTAAGTATAAAAGAACATAAGTATTATTTTGTATATTATTTGTATACTTTTACACACTTCAAAATTAGTTATGTGAAATATTACATCATTATATGTGATTTCAAAAAGACCTTTCTAGTGATATACAAAACTTTTTGATCCAACCTGCCGTTCAAAATCTCAATTTTTGACGTCAAAATCGGCCATAGTGGAATTTGTATGTATATGTTTTTGCCTTCATTTTTGTGAAGAGATCAACATTACAATCTCCACTTTATTAAAAAAATTCCAAAAAACTTTCTGTTGTCCTTCATATTTCGATTTTTTATGACTTTTATCACATTTCAAAATGATTTTCATACTTTTCCGATCAATAAATACTGAAATATTTACATTTAAAAATAAAAACTCAAGAAAAAACTGAAATTTCCCCTTAAAATGCATTATGGGCACTCAGGCACCGGTGCACGTGAACGTTCTTACGAACAACGTTAGAAAATAGGTTTCACGGTTTGAAGGTTAATTTAATCAGAGACAAATTTTTAGTGGAGTAAACAGAATTTTTCTAAAATCAGAGGGGGGTAATTTATTTAGCGCACTCAAGGGGGGTGTAATACGGACCCTGCGGACCCTCATCAGAAGCTATGTTTGATCATGTTTTTGACCTTTTTTAAGCAATTTTTCGAAAAAAATTCTTGAATCCAAATTGACTGAATTTTAACAATTTTTTACAGAACACTTTACAAATGTTTTAATTTTTCGAACACTTGGTAGAGAACGGGTTTATTTCCGACATATTGGTAGACAGCGAAATGGCGAGCATATTTCGCTGATTATTGAAAACATTCTTATTGCAATAATCAGCTACATCGACTGCACACTTTATGTGATGATTGTTCGCTTTGTATGAGTCTGCCGAACTCAAGGGGGAAAGTACTAGATTTCTATAATTCAAATAATGCAATCTAGTACAAAAATAATCCCGAATAATCCTTCGAAATTCTCAATAATGCTCAATTATGCTATTTATAATATCAATAAATAATAGCGAAAAACGCAAAAAATCGCAATTGTACAACAAAATTCGTGTTTTTCGCTGAACTGATAAAAGATTGATACTCGGTTTCGCAGAAAACGCGAAGGATGATAAAAAAAAACATGCCATAGGCCGATGTTTTTGATTTGCGTCCAATTGATAAGAGATAAGAGATAATTGTCTTCAGCAATGTTATAGAGCATCTTGAGTACTACAACTTTTCTGAAGACAACTAGTTGTTATCTCTTATCAGTTATGCGGAAATCGTGAAAAACCGGAACGATCCGCCTATAATGAACATACATTCTTTAAACCATTGTTAGTTGCAGTAAAATATGCTTCTCTTTATTGCTACGACGTTTGACAAACTTGTGTTCTTCTAGGTCTCACCAATTCATTTCTGCTAATAGTAGACTACTATCGACCCACTTTGTTTTTAAGGCATTCAAATGCATGCAAGCATCAATTACTTGACCATAGTTCGCTATTATTTATTGATATTATGAATAGCATTATTGAGAATTCCGAAGGATTATTTGGGATTATTTTTGTACTAAAATCTAGTACTTTCCCCCTTGGCCGAACTTGTTTATAAATTTTAAAATGTTCTTGTAAAAAACAGTAATTCTTGTTGTGGCCAACGTGTAATAAGCAGAAAAAAGTGTATCACTGTGACCAGTACTAAATCCAATATGTCATCATAGAACTCTTAAAAGACTACACAAATAATTTTTTGGTAATTTCTAAAAAAAATCGTATCTGTAAAATATGATGAAATTTTGATCTCGTCGTTTTTGTCAATCGAAAAAAGTTTCATGATTAAAAAGTCGGTCAAATTTGGGATATTGACATTTCCAAAACCCTTGAAGCTATTTATTTGATTATTATATCATTTGAAAGCGACATTCTTCGAGCATCTAAGGTGGGCTTACGCTTTAGGTGGTTCAGTTTTAATCTTTATGAAAATGTAGCAACCATATGACAACGCTGGACTGATTGGAACTGAATTAAAAATTTCGGCTCGCTACGCTCGCCTGATTTTAACTTTTTGGCCACCTTAAATACACACTCAATATTATAGCGACATCTATTATTAAAATAGCTTGTAGTAAATGCATTTATAGCATTTCCCTGTAGTCGCGATGTTTCCTATTAAATTCCCTTGTAGTACTGACACATTCATGTTTGACACTTGTTAACTACATACCACAGGGGAATTTAATAGGTAACATCGAAACTACAGTGAAATGCTGTGAATGCGTTTACTATAAGCTATTTTAATAATAGATGTCGCTATAATATTGAGTGTGTATGTTTGGATTTACTGGTTCAACTGTTAAAGAGCCAATATTAAATAATCACTGGATCTTAGTACTATTGACACTTCAAATAAACTTCGATCGATCAATATTTAAAAAAAACTCTTTGTATTTCTTCGAAATTTTGGTCCGTTCCAAAAAATCCTTAAAATAGTCCATGTTACTCATGTTATTACACCAATGTAAATGTGGTTTTTCAAAAGCCATTCTTCGTGTTAAACAAAATATTGATACAATTTTTTTTTGACCAAAAAGGTTAAGTAGAACGAAGAAAAAAACACAAATACTCGAGTGCGCTCTAACGCAATTGGGTGCGCTTCAGTCATCTCTGGTCACAACTTAGTTCGCGATCCTCTAAAGAAATAGTAAGGATGTGGATGTAGATTCCTTGAAAATGGTGTGAGCCGCGAGTGATGGATTGGCCGGCATATCTATGGCTGCAACTCGGCCATAATTTTAGGGAAACCAAATCTGGTGGCTGAAATAAAAATATTTTGACCATACCTACCGTATGCAAAAAAAGTACTCAATTATATTCAAAAATGTGTGATTTATGCCTAAAAATAAAACCGACAGTTATTCTGCGCCACCCTGTACATTGAATGTAAAAGGTACTAACTTCGTTTTTTCTTCATCTTCGGGGTTCCAAACTTTGGATTTTTCAATTCCAAAACAGATTCTGTTTTTATGTTTAATTATTATCTGTGACTAACTACAAATTTAGATTTAAACGTTATTACCAATACGATCGTATCGATACTTGAAAATTTTCATTTCCATACATTAAGATATAGTGTGTTGGTTATTGTGGTAGCATAAGAGCTGTTATAGGCACTGCAAAAGTGCGGGCACTTGAATCGGTGCAGCACCGAGCTCTTTTTGAAAGTATAATTCTTGAGTTTTTTTGAAAAAATTTCAAATTTGCTAGTTTTTTAAAGAAATATTGGGTCTGGGAATTAGTTTTGTCGATTTTTTTAAATTTTCAAACATTTATTTGAATACCAAAATGAAATTACATTTCAATCAAAATATTGTCCATCGGAAGCGATGACCTTCTGCCACAATGTGGGCAATTGACGGATGCCTGCCTTAAAAAATTCCTCATCTTTTGAGGCTATAAATGCATCGAGCCAATTTTGGATTTCTTCAACTGAAGAGAACCGCTCTCCGTCCATATGGTTTTGCATCGATCGAAACAAATGGTAGTCGGAAGGAGCCAGGTCTGGGCTATACGGGGCATGAGCCAAAACTTCCCATCCGCTATTTTCCAAGTAGTTTTTGACCGATTTTTCAATGTGTGGCCGAGCATTGTCATGTAGGAAAATCAATGTCTCTTTTCTGGTCTCCCATTTCGTGGGTTTTTCTTTGATTGCTTGTTTCAAACGTATCAATTGTTGTCGGTAGAAAGGCCCATCGATGGTTTGACCACTTCTCAGCAGCTCATAATACACCACTCCCTCCTCATCCCACCAAATAGACAGCATTACCTTGTCGCCGTGAATTTCTTGTTTTGGCTGTGATGTTGCTGGTTGGCCGGGCTTAACATACGATGCTTTGCGCTTGGGGTTATCGTAATGAATCCATTTTTCGTCACCAGTGACAATTCGATACAGAAAACCTCTTTTTTTGTGCCTTGCGAGCAGCATTTCGCAAGTCACTAAACGCCTTTCAGCTTGCGCTGGCGTCAATTCATGTGGTACCCAATTTGACAACTTGCGAATGAAACCAAGGGCCCTTAAACGATATCCAACAGTGCTTCGGTCAACATTCAATGCTCTGGCAAGCTCATCTTGAGTTTGACTCGAATCTTCATCGAGCAATGCCTCCAATTCCGCATCTTCAAACTTTTTTGGCTAGCCGGGACGTTCCTTGTCTTCCGTGCTAAAATCACCACTTTTGAACCGTGAAAACCACCGTTCACATGTACGTTCCGATGGAGCATGCTCACCATAGGCTTTCATTCGATGCGCTTCAGCCGCAGTTTTCTTCAAATGAAAGCAAAAAATTAATGCTTGCGGGAAATGTTGCTTTTTCGGTACAAAATTTGACATATTTAAGGCGCAAAAAAAAATGTTTATCCAAACTTCGATGAAATGATAGATGATGATTTTTGTAGTTTGACACTAGACCACTCATGTGAAAAAGAAAAAAGTATTGCAAGATACAACCATGCAAAGTTACGCCATCTTTTGAAAAATCGACACGATTAATTCCCAGACCCAATAATATGATTTTATATTGCTGAAAAAAATATGTGTCGCTGAGCATAAAAATGGGAATACAGATCTGTTACAGCAACAACCGAACATAAAATATTGTTCCCTAAAAACGTTACATGAATTTCTATCTAACGCGAGTGTAACATGAGTTGCATTAGAAACAGTATTAGCTCATGTTACACTCGCGTTGGATAGAAATTCATGTAATGTTTTTAGGGAACAATATTTTATGTTCGGTTGTTGCTGTAACAGATC
>NW_022598310.1:0-297 GCF_009176505.1 Sitodiplosis mosellana | reverse complement strand
ATCGTGTCGATTTTTCAAAAGATGGCGTAACTTTGCATGGTTGTATCTTGCAATACTTTTTTCTTTTTCACATGAGTGGTCTAGTGTCAAACTACAAAAATCATCATCTATCATTTCATCGAAGTTTGGATAAACATTTTTTTTTGCGCCTTAAATATGTCAAATTTTGTACCGAAAAAGCAACATTTCCCGCAAGCATTAATTTTTTGCTTTCATTTGAAGAAAACTGCGGCTGAAGCGCATCGAATGAAAGCCTATGGTGAGCATGCTCCATCGGAACGTACATGTGAACGGTGG
>NW_022598309.1:0-1739 GCF_009176505.1 Sitodiplosis mosellana | reverse complement strand
TGCATGAGCGAAAAAAAATTTATGACATATGAAAATATTAGAAAATTCATGTACATTGTATAATTCAAGCAAATTTAAGATTATTGAGTACAAACAAATGGCTATTTTCATTGTTTTACGAAAAGCTTCGTTACATTTTTTAAAGTGAAAAAAACTAATATTTGTGAAAAATAACAGTGTTCCTTTCTCAAGTTCATTCATAGAATGAGTGATAAAATGATGTACTTAATGTAGGTAAGAATTTCAATTGATGCTCAGCATTAGGATTATGTCATTTGATATTATCAAAAAACTGGAATGTATTGCGTTTATTGCTTAAAGTGATTCTATAAATTACAACGTTAGCTGTGGCGGTCTTGAGTTACTTTTAAGTCTATAAAACATTTAAAAAGAAAAATTAAAAGTATATTCCGCATGTGATTGACAAACATTTAAGTTGATATTATTTATTGGTCCTCGGTAAACTCCAGCAAAGAGAACTTCTTTGGATTTTTTTTATCGTGAATGAGGAACATGAATGGCCGATTGCAGATAATTTTTTTTCTAATCATCATCACTTTAAGTTGAAAGATAGCTGTTGCTGTTTCAGCCACAGTCCCCCCCTTCATCGATATCGATATTAGCTTGATGGATTGCATCACTATTACCAAATACTTCTAGACCGATATGTGTGAATACCTAGAAGAGAATCACAAAAGAAAAGAATGAATAATTAAAAAAGAATAATTGTGAATAATCGAAAATAATCACCAAAGAATTGATGATTAATGGAAAAGTGTGTGTACAGTGTACACTGTACACACTGTGAATACCTTCGAAAACCAAAATTTAGATTAAAGACACAATTTACTCATTTTTTTCATGTAAAAATATTGGTGTATCACATTTACCGGCATAAGTTTAATTTTTTGTTTGAGTGCAATTTTTGGGAGTTCAATGTCAACCTTTTCCAACCTCTTATGCTGTGATTCACCGTCGACAAATACTTGATCTAGCATTTCAGGTGTTACATTCTCCAAGAACTCATCAATAGCATTACACAATGCTACAGCATTTTTACGCCAAACTTCTGTTGCTGATTTTCTGTTAGTATGGGGCCTCCCAATTCCAAAAAGGCGATAATTTTGATAATCCCAGGCATTGTCGCTGAGCTACAGCCACAAATGTGAAAAAAGTCAGTTTTTTTATTTTTCTTCAACATTATGGCCCATAACTCAAATGTTTTCATAATAACCCATAATATTGTGTATTGTATTTGAAAGAGGATCTTAATACGAGTATTTTGATACCCTATTTGTTGAATTCGGTTGAGTGGTTCACGAGATATAAATCAAAACGTGTGTGCATTTCCTCTAAAAAATGACGATTTTTGACCTATTTTTCGCACAAAATCAAGCAAAACTCTCCCAAATTGCTTGCTTTATCAAACTTAGCACCTGGATATTGTAGCTGGCATCCGTACGAACAATTTAAGCAATAGATTTATTAAAATCTATGGGCTGGTTGGCTTGCAATCCGCGTTTGAGTGAAGAGACAAAACCGAAAATTGAGGCATTTTTTCAAATTTCAAAGTGGCCAAAATCACATAACCATCATTACGATCATCGTGAAACTTTGCAATTCTTATTTTTTCATCGAAATTCAATATCAAACCAAGTTTGAAGCCAATCTGGCGGAAACTTGAGGTACCTCCCGTACAAAATGATCAAATTTTGGTTCTGAAAAAGTAAAATTTGTAT
>NW_022598308.1:0-1117 GCF_009176505.1 Sitodiplosis mosellana | reverse complement strand
ATAATCCGTAGACGCAATGGGCTGGCATATGTAAAATGGCTTGGTTTTGATAGTCTTTGAGTAGATATGTAATTGGATCTGTATTATATTGGACTTTTCTTATTTGAAAAATTTCTGTCGTCCAATTTGGTGTATAGTCCTTCTCGAATACTGTTCTATATTTACTTAATCTAACGTAGTCGCCGACTTTAAATGTTGCGCTTCGCCGTTTTAGTTTCTTTTTTCGACGACGATTGACGCTATTCAATGAAACTGTTGACGCTGCTCCCGATAATGGCACCAAACGTTGATAGTTGTAAACGCTATCGCGCAATTTCTGTTCGTTACGAGAATTCACTTCGTTGGGCTTCATGCGTATCGTTCTATGCCTAAATTATTTTTCGTGTTAGCATGTGATGGAAAGAAATGATATATATATATTAACAAACTCATTTAAAATTTTATTCATAACGAGCATTTTTGATTAAAAAAATTACCACATATCGTTATAGCTGTCAATTACTTTCTGTAAGATTTTAAGCCATTGATAATTTCCCTGCAGGCTGAACTGTATGTACAGTCGTCGTTTTATTGTACGAATCAGGCGCTCAACCACACAAGCCTTAAAAAGGCTAAATATTGAATAGTGATTTATATTATATTTTTGAAGTAGCTGCCTCATATGCTTAGAGTAAAATTCGGTTCCGTTATCGTTTTGCAGATGGTTGATTTTATGCCGCTGCCTTAGCTGAACTCTTTCAATGATTCGTTCCATTGTGTGTGCTGTTTCGAGTCCGGTCTTATTCATAAGCGGTTCGGCATAGGCCATCTTTGAAAATACATCAATGACAATTAAAATGTATCCATGACCTCGATTCTCCTTTGCATATGGCTGCATTTCGATGAGATCAGCCTGCAGGGTGTCGGCGATCCCGTACATCGTAATCTTACGACGTTGAAAATTTTTCCGTGCATAGCGGTGAATTTCTCGAACAACTTGTTGCTTACTCATAGCTTTTGTCTACTCTTACGCGATACTGCTACGAATGTCATCTTGATGTATATGCAATTGGAATTTATATTTTTCGTGTTACGATGCTGTCAAATGGTGAATATGTAAATTCATTGTCGTATATGA
>NW_022598307.1:0-1072 GCF_009176505.1 Sitodiplosis mosellana | reverse complement strand
AAATTCAACAATAGTCGACAGAACCATTGGTTCATGAACCACCAATTTCAAACAACGTACATTAATGTGGATTGATGGCAATGAAATATTGGTTTTGGAACAGAGATGAACATGGACACCATCTCGGTCCATCATGGTCATGTTGACACGACTTAACACCATGAATAGTCAATATGGGTGTCATATGAAAGGTTTTGGAACAGAGATGAACGTGGACACCATCTCGGTCCATCATGGTCATGTGAATACGACTCAACACCAATTCACATATGAAAAAAATGCGTGTAAAATCAACTCCAGAAAAAGGAGCAACTTTGCAAGAAAATCGTCTTTGCTTTGAAAAAACAAGTATTGAACATACGAAATGATACAGACTAACATTCAATTTCGGGGAGTCGCGCAGCGAGGGAGTTTTGCATAAAGATAAGCTGATATCATTACATTCATAAATTTCAATTGAATCAATTCTTGATTTTATTCAATTCAAATGACTGGTTTTGTTGGCAAGCAACAACGATGGGCTTCGATTTGGAAATTCAGCGGAATAAGAATAGTGATTTCCTTCGGGGAATTGAAGTGTAAGCCAACTTTTTAGTTCATTTTTTGATACATTTTTAAGATTTTATGTTTGTTTGTTGGCCGTTTTATGAACACTTTCGATAAAATGAATAAAATGTTATTAAAAATCAATTTTAAAACACTAAATATTTCACCAGTCTTTTTGAGATCATTGTCAATCGTTTCACAAATGTGTGGACACAATGGAATTGGATATATCAATGGAGCAACATGTACAAAGAGGAACAAAAACACTTGAACAATTTACACAGTTTAACCAATCGTGTAATTATCTATAACTTTCTTTGCAATAAATTAGAAGCAGAGCATTGAAGTTGCTGGCTATGTAGCGCTGCTGTCGAACAGATCTGTTCAACAGCAGCTGTTGTTTGCGTGCATGTTCGCTGTGACGCGTGCTTGTTCATTTAACGATTCTCGCACATAGTGTTTGTCCCTTGCATTCTCAAGGAAACAGACAGAGAAGCGTATACAACAGACTCCGAGAGGGATTTTT
>NW_022598306.1:380-1195 GCF_009176505.1 Sitodiplosis mosellana | reverse complement strand
CTCACATAAATATTGTTCGACTGGAACCTTTGTTTCAAACAATTTATAATGGATTCTTCATCCTTCAGCTCACATATGTCCGTATTATCCATTTCCTAGTCCAATTAATAAATTCTTCCGTTTTTTAAAATTCGGAAATCGAGTTTTTTTCTCTGTAGAAATACTTCTTTTGTTAGCTTCTTTCGAAAACAAGGAACATACTTTGACACTTGCTTTGACAGTTGGATGTGGGTTGTTTAGTTTTGTATGTGTTAGTAACACTGGCTTTGCTTAACAAATCCAGCAACCAATACAATCACATCACATGGTGTACTAAAGAATGTTGTATAAGTTGTATGTCAAACGCATACTTGAATATTCAAATCTAATACGAAATTCAACTGAACATTGCAAACCGCTAGAAAAACCGTTGTGAAATACAATTATTGCTGTCATCCATAATACGTTCTAGAACATGCTTCCACAGAAATTTCAGAATCGAGAAGAATGGTTCGAAATTGTTTCCAAAGATGTACAGTTCGAAGGAAAAAATGTAAGATTGTCTCTAGGATTGTCCACATTTGTAGACTTCGATTTAAATATTCACTTTGTACTTTTAGTTTTCAGACTCAAATGATGTTAGCAAATATTTGTTGTCGATTGGAGCAGAATCGATCAGATCAATGTGCTCTCGTAATGACACTTACTCTGGAATTGTTCGTTTCATTGATTTCGAGTCTGCTTTCAAAGCATTATGTCATCGTTCCGAGAATATTTCCTTCAATCATCTTTGGTATACCGATTGGAATCAATATCGACCGGACAAAGTCAATGTG
>NW_022598306.1:0-370 GCF_009176505.1 Sitodiplosis mosellana | reverse complement strand
AGCGTTTTGCATCAAGAGAAAATTTCTTTTTTAATTTTTTTCGGCATAAATTTGTAAATAGTTGATAGATTTCAAATCACACCATATTGTTGAATATTTTCCATTTTTCTTATCGATACACATCTAAATATCTTGCTTTTGCATTTGATAAGGTTCCTTTTTGTCAGCAATAAACAGCAATAAAATTGAATAAAATCATAGCTAGAATAAAGTATTTAGGATATATTCCATTAGAACCATTTGCATTTTCTTTTTTTCTTCTTGTTGCTGTTTTGTTATTTTTCATTGTGATAAGTGTAAATTGTAGCGAAAATTACAAGATGATATTGATTAAATTAATCTTGATTTTGTTTCAATTAACAATAATAAG
>NW_022598305.1:1462-2075 GCF_009176505.1 Sitodiplosis mosellana | reverse complement strand
CTACAGCACGCATTTTTTTCCTAACCTAATGTGATTTATGCTATAAGAAGAAAAATGTCTATTTATCACCCATTCCATTTAATGTAACTAGTTAATTATATTATCAAATTTAATCGGCTATGCAGAATCAGCTCTATTTACAATATTTATTATATTTTTATTTTTTTTCAATAATAAGAATTGAATACAAACAGCCAGTCTTTGGCGGTGCATTATTATTATATTTGAAATAAATGCAGACATTTCAAGTCATCTGTGACTCTTCTTCAGGGCCAAAAGATAACAAATGTTTTGGGTTCAAGGAAACTATGACGAAACAAGCGTAATAATGGGCTGTAGTATTCTACATTGGTGGTGACACTGGGTAAACGGACAACTGGAGTTATTTTTTTGACAGAATATTAATCGATAATCGAGTATGGGCATTGGGCATAGAAAAAAATCATCCGATTATTCAGCTAAATTAGTTCAGCTATTCGCCACCTGAAAAATAGACATCGATCAAAAAGATTAAACCAATTTCTTATTTAATGAAGGCGAATATTCAACATTACCTTTCATAACATCCAAGTGAAGTGAAGAGGTGCCCGACAACTCATTTCCGATATCAACA
>NW_022598305.1:0-1452 GCF_009176505.1 Sitodiplosis mosellana | reverse complement strand
TTGTTTCCATGAAATAAATTCTTCGTAGTGGTAAAAAATCTATGGCACAGATTCGAGAAAAATATCACTAATACTGAGAAAAAGCTTGTTCCGTTTGTGTCAAAGATCGAAAAATGTATTTATTTTATTAGGTTTATCAAGCTTTTTTCGAGAAGTTTTTACCTATTGGGTCTGGGAATTAGTTTTGTCGATTTTTTTAAATTTTCAAACATTTATTTGAATACCAAAATGAAATTACATTTCAATCAAAATATTGTCCATCGGAAGCGATGACCTTCTGCCACAATGTGGGCAATTGACGGATGCCTGCCTTAAAAAATTCCTCATCTTTTGAGGCTATAAATGTATCGAGCCAATTTTGGATTTCTTCAACTGAAGAGAACCGCTCTCCGTCCATATGGTTTTGCATCGATCGAAACAAATGGTAGTCGGAAGGAGCCAGGTCTGGGCTATACGGGGCGTGAGCCAAAACTTCCCATCCGCTATTTTCCAAGTAGTTTTTGACCGATTTCTCAATGTGTGGCCGAGCATTGTCATGTAGGAAAATCAATGTCTCTTTTCTGGTCTCCCATTTCGTGCGTTTTTCTTTGATTGCTTGTTTCAAACGTATCAATTGTTGTCGGTAGAAAGGCCCATCGATGGTTTGACCACTTCTCAGCAGCTCATAATACACCACTCCCTCCTCATCCCACCAAATAGAAAGCATTACCTTGTCGCCGTGAATTTCTTGTTTTGGCTGTGATGTTGCTGGTTGGCCGGGCTTAACATACGATGCTTTGCGCTTGGGGTTATCGTAATGAATCCATTTTTCGTCACCAATGACAATTCGATACAGAAAACCTCTTTTTTGTGCCTTGCGAGCAGCATTTCGCAAGTCACTAAACGCCTTTCAGCTTGCGCTGGCGTCAATTCATGTGGTACCCAATTTGACAACTTGCGAATGAAACCAAGGGCCCTTAAACGATATCCAACAGTGCTTCGGTCAACATTCAATGCTCTGGCAAGCTCATCTTGAGTTTGACTCGAATCTTCATCGAGCAATGCCTCCAATTCCGCATCTTCAAACTTTTTTGGCTGGCCGGGACGTTCCTTGTCTTCCGTGCTAAAATCACCACTTTTGAACCGTGAAAACCACCGTTCACATGTACGTTCCGATGGAGCATGCTCACCATAGGCTTCCACCAACATTCGATGCGCTTCAGCCGCAGTTTTCTTCAAATGAAAGCAAAAAATTAATGCTTGCGGGAAATGTTGCTTTTTCGGTACAAAATTTGACATATTTAAGGCGCAAAAAAAAATGTTTATCCAAACTTCGATGAAATGATAGATGATGATTTTTGTAGTTTGACACTAGACCACTCATGTGAAAAAGAAAAAAGTATTGCCCGATACAACCATGCAAAGTTACGCCATCTTTTGAAAAATCGACACGATTAATTCCCAGACCCAATA
>NW_022598304.1:0-3953 GCF_009176505.1 Sitodiplosis mosellana | reverse complement strand
ATTCCAGGAGAAAATCATCTCCAGCTCTTTGACGGGATGGATTCAATATTCGGGCAAAACAATTTAACACTCGCGAAAAAAAGGGAAAGAGTGTGGTCGACATTGGAATGGTTGCCCATTCCAAAAGCCCTCCTCTCTGCCTCACACTAAAACGAAATTAAACTAACTAAACCTAAAACCCTATCAATTTTATCCGCGAATCTAACTATAACTAATGCCCTATACGATTTTAGAGCTACGCGATCTATCACTTTTATTTAAATGCACTCAAATACAATGCTGTGCGCGCTCAGCTTCAGAAGGAAGCTGATTTGAGTTCCAGCAAGGTTTTTATGGAAGCCGCTTTTCCTCAAGCTTCCGTTGCAACATATAGCGGTTGTTAGTCGCTGGAGTTATTTACATTCTTCTTTTATGTATTTTAAATATTTTTCTTTCTTCGGGAGAACTGCCTCTCCTTAAAATGAATAAAACCATCTGCAGATCTTCTCTGGGCTTTTTCTTTGGTTTCAGAAATTCTGGTGTCAATTGATATTTTTTATGCTCCTTCGAATCAAAACCATCTGCAGATTGTGTCATCCGAAGATGACACAATTTCGTCTTTTAAGAACTCATCAGTGCAGCTTTGTTGTTTTTTTTTTCTTTTCTTAATTTTTAATATTATATATATATATATATATATTGTCTATTATTTTAAATATGTAACAGTCTTGCACTCTTTTCCGGCCAAACCTCAATCAAAACCCACATTATATTCAGCCAGAGCTTGGCGGTGTTTAATAAAATAAATATTTTATTTTTTTTCCATTTTCGATTTTTTAGTTTTTTTTGGTTTTTGTTTTTCGTTGTGTTTTTTTTGTAGGTTTTTTTCATTATTTATTGTTAAATTTTCAATATAAAAAGAAGGTAATTTAATTAATTAGTTTTCGGAGGATATCCTCCACGTCAGGTTTTTTAACTTTTGTTTTACCATGAAACGGTCTCGTAACTACCCGCAGCTAATTCTTTATTCCTTACAGCTAATCTTTGTTCCATTTTGGGTTTGTCCATTACTTTCATGCTTCATTTATTCAAACTGAATTTTTCAAATTCGATATTTTGGCCGTCTTTATTCATATTTTGGATAATTGCTTGTAGGATCAAATCCGCTTGAGAATAACAGAAGCCTAAAATATGATGTGTATGCTCCAAGTTTCTTAGATCACTTTCGAGGTAATCTGAATTATAACTATACTCGAACATGCTTTTAATTTCAATATCTACAGAATATTGAGAAAAGTATCCATTCAAATCATCAAGGTTCTTAGTCAGATCTTTGTCTACTTTTAGATTCGGATCAACGTAGTATCTTAAATGATTATCTAAATCAAATGTTTCCCAATCTAGGATCCAATTATTTCCGTTCTCCTTACCGTGCATGTATGAGTACACTATTACTTTTTCGCACGCCCATGTCGTGAGTAAAAGTATTGCAATCACTCCAAAACCTAGGTACCCTGAAACCATTTTTCTATCCATTTTTGACACCAAAAAGCACGACATAGTGGTTATTTTGCTATGTTAATGTGGGTGTGTCGTACCCTGTACGCTGTACGCAAAAATTTGTTAGCACAATTCTATGGGTGAGATTGAGAGTGGAGTATGTTTTTTCTTCGATTTATATTTTTGAAAAGGCGAGTATGTTTTCTGATGATTCTGTTGGCGTTAAAGTAGAGTATGTTGTAGTACCGTCTAGCCTCCGCGGTCTTCATGGTTTTCGCGCAACTGATAAAAGATAACAACATAGTGTCTTCGGCAAAGTTGTAGTACTTGAGGTCTTCTATAACTAAGCTGAAGAAAGTTATCTCTTATCTCTTATCAGTTGCGCGCAAATCGCGCACATAAAAAAGCAAATTTTATATAGAACATTTTTGATAAGAGATAAGAGATAACTGTCTTCAGCGATGTTATAGAAGACCTCGAGTGCTACAACTTTGCCGAAGACACCAAGTTGTTATCTCTTATCAGTTCCGCCGAAACCGTGAAAAACCGCGAGGACCCACTAAAAACGAACATACTCGCTTTTAACCATTTTTAAGTCGACAGAAACTTGCTCTTCTCTTTCGTAACAAAGTCAATCAAAAATACACTACTCTCAATCTCACCCATAGAATTGTCCAAATACCAGAATTGGAAACAAAATTCTGCAAGTACCAAACGTTTGTACTTCGTTAGACTTGAAAACCATTAAATTTCCAGCCACCCCAGATGTACCCTAGGATACATAGCCTATGAAAAACCTTCAAAAAATCGAACTTTTGTTCGGGAGGTACCCAAAATAGGTTACACAGGTGGGTTTTATCATGTCCACCCGATTTATTTCATCAAAATAATAGGGTCCCAGGAACAACCTAGCACCCGCCAACCCACCTTTTTTTCGTATCCAATCGGTATTGAATAGTGATTCTGATAGCGAATGTGATAGCGCCTCTGAAGTCTCATTTATTCTCAACAATGTGGATTTTTCCGAGTTGGAAGAGGATGGATTTTACTACGAAATCGGAGACTTGTGTGAAACTACAAAGAATACAGATCTAGAATCAATCACAAATCAAATTGTTGGAACGGAATTCTTAAATGATTTGACAATCGATATGTTCATTATAAATTTGGTGAACGCAAACAGAACCATACCATTCAACATGCATCCAGTCTGCTATGGACAAAAACAAGAGCGATACAAACGACTTCTAGCCGAACGAGACGATCTGCAAATAACATATCAGCGACCGGGCCAGCTTTCTTGGCCATTACACCACAGTTCACTATACAGTCTACACGGGGAGGGCAATCATGGCAAAATATTGGACGTATATCAACGAAACGTCCTCACTCGCTTTTACCCCGGAGCACAGTATCAATTCATCGAACCGGCAACGTTGCAACCAGATGGATGTTCGTGTGGCATTTTCTCGATTGCATACGCCACAACCATCATTTTGGGACACAACCCCGCAACAAACCATCTAAAAATCAATCAGCACGAAACAGATAATTTAAAAAAGACCAGCGAACTACGAAACCACATCAAAAGAATATACGAAATAAATGAACTACAGCTGTTTCCACATAAAATAATACACACATTTTTGTTTTTGTCTAAGTTTTTGGATGCTTGTTTTCAAGTGTTGCATCGCAATAATGATCAATTGATTTCGGTTTGGTAACTTTTGTCTAACTTCATCAAAAAAGAAACAAAAAAATCAGTTCATTCAACTTGCTTATTAAACATTTTGTCGAGATAGCTCATTATTTCCGTCCACATTTTTTGATTTAATTAAAATCAAAGTTCATTCTCCAAATATTTGACTGATTTGCAGTTCTTCGATTAAGTTCAGTTTTTTCAATACTTGATTATTTTGCATTTTTGAAAGAGAGGTAAATCTTAAGCCAATTTCCCATAAAATACATGAACGTACTGTTGTTTTTTTCTGAAAATTCTGATAAATTTCTTAGGCAAAATCTGAATAAAAGCTGAACGCTATGAAACCGATGCGGAAAAGTTCGTCTTACGGAGGTAATGTTAAAGTATGAGTAATTTAGTACGAAACATGTTATTGTGAACGGGCCTTGCACTTTGCTCTCTGTGTGACAGCTATAGAACTGTCAAGTGTTCTACTCTCATTCGTTGTACAATAGCCGATTGAAACACATCAACCACATTCATTTTCTCAATAAAGTTTTTCTCATTATTTTTGTTAAATCATATTTGTTGCGTATAATCAAATTATATTTCATCGACAATTATTAGGGCATTACAGGTTATGGGCCCAGATACATATTTTTCATTTGTGAAAGAATTGCTGGTGATTGTGAAATTCATTTTTGCGGAGAAACAGTATTGAAAACAAGATGGCGGACAACGGCAACATAATTAAAATACCACAGTTTGATGGCACGAATTTCAACAACTGGAA
>NW_022598303.1:0-3093 GCF_009176505.1 Sitodiplosis mosellana | reverse complement strand
AATCGCCGAACAAAACGATACAAGAAAAAACTACCGAACAAAACGTACCACAGCGGTAATGTGTAGCACAGCGGAGTTTCGTTTTGAACGGTACCGTCCTGCTGTGTTACGTTTTTAACGTGTGTTTTGTTTGGTAGTTTTTTCTTGTATCGTTTGGTTCGGCGATTGTTTAATAAGTCGTTTTTATGCTCACGGGTTCAATTATCGGTCATAATAAATCAATCGATTGAAAACCCACTTAGAACACACACGCAAAGTAAAATGTTGGTGTAAAATAAAGTGTTTTTTTAGCGTTTCATTCGTTTGTCATTAGCTAAAATTCGTAGTCGTGAATATATCTCATCCCAATCAACATAGGCACCGACTATATGTCGTACGTTGCCCTCAGTATCTGTATATCCAGTTCGGCCGTGCACTAGTCTTATATTCGAGAATGTCAAAATATCTCCTGGTTCTGTTTTGAAGTAAACCGCTTCTTCATGCAGTAAATCAACAAAAGTTTTCAGCGCCGAATACCATTCATCCACTACTTCTGCATCGACCGAAAAGAAGGTGTCCCGTTGTGGAATGCTATGGTTGATCCGTGTTATATTGCCTTCATAATCCAAGCTAATCAATACAATACAATTGAAAATGAATTATAAATTCGCCTTCAAGAAAGTACACCAACAAATACAATTGCTCACCAAATGACGGGGCTTCTTTGAATAGTTTCAAAGCGAGTACCACCGTCAGCGCCATAATCACTCCAATTCACTAACGTTGTGCTCAAGCATTTGAATACTTTGGGATTCTCCTTTTTCAGCCGTTCGGCCACGTGAAACCCATCGGCCAGCATATTGAATGCTCCGGGCAATTTCGTCTGAGCAATGCAATGCAATAGGTTTACACCTGGTGTATATTCGTAGTACGGTAGATCGGTGTGAATTTGTAATAGATTCGAAGTGTACGCAACATTCGTGGCATTGGGATCTGCACGTACAATAAACTCCTCGCCATATGATGTCTTTCGAATGAAGCTTATTCGATTGGCCAATTTTCTGGCTTGGTCTTCGGTTAGGTCCGCATTTTTGATCATTGCAACGCCATATCGTGCTAGTGTCTCCAACCAATCATATAGTGCTGTAAATTAATGAGAAGATTAATTTAGATTGATTGGACAATTGAACGAAATATTCTCTTTTGTTTAAATAAAGATCGACATTGAAGAAATGGCTAAAAGCCTTCGTTATCAAACCTTCATCGTTCTCAAAAACATCACCAGTTTTGAACTCCTTCATTTGGAATTGTTCTTTTGACCATAGCATTGGCTTCGGACGATAATGATTGTCTAAATATTTTTGCCGGCTCTCTGCCGTGAAACTCCTTTCATACAGCCATTTGAAATCGAATTTCGACACATGATCATCTTTCCAAATCACCTCTAGCTGCTTATTGATCTAGATTTGAATTGTCACCGTTCAATTCATTTATTTCATCTAATTTGTTTTCTATTTTGTGAAATTCTGGTTGACATAACTTACGGAAACTGATTTGGGTTGAGCATTTTTCAAATCGAACTTGGTCCAATCAATAATGCGACTCTTTGTCGGAGCATCAAAGCAACTTGAGCACTGACAATTGTCACGTAACCAAACCAATGGATATTTCAATTGCTCACAGTCTGATTTACTCCCACTTTTATTAATGCCAACAACCACGTATCGATGATCAGTCGAAGTCTTTACAGATTCTGCTGAGAAACTTGCACTTTTGATGGTAGTTTTCAAATATTTTTGCACTGAAGATTCCAATACTTTCTTTACAGAGGCAACGAACATTTTAAAATAGTTATTTTTGATTGAAAACACTTGAACATCAGCTTGAAACCATATGACAGTGACTAAATTAGCTCATTTATCTGCTGCTTTCTTATAAACCGGACTCTGATCAACTGAACACGATGAATTTATAAACAAATCGAATATGAGTCCGCTTAATTTATCTGCAAATTATCAGTAGAATGATAACCACTCGTTGCGTTCGCTATATTTCTGTTTTATTCACACCAACACCAAATCCGCTATACGTAATAGTGGCAGAATATTAGTGTAGAACACATGCGAAGTGTGTGGGGTGGGGGTTCGACATCACATTGGGACGTTGACGCCACAGATCACTTTAGCGCACCCGCCTATTTGTGTTGTTTTTTTTTGTTTTTTTCTTCGTTATACTTTACCATTTTGGTCAAAAAAAACTTTGTATCAATATTTTGTGTAACATAACAAAGAAACAGTTTTTGAAAAACCACATTTATATAAGTAAAATATGAAGAAAAAATCCCCAAAAGTAGAAATTGCGTAATATTGCGAAATTGAGCCAATGCGCATAATTACTAGGTGCATATGACTACACAATGCGAATACCGGGGGCAGAATATGTAAGCTCTTCTTCGTTATGTTACACAAAATATTATTTAAAACAAATCTTGACCAAAAAGCTAAAGTAGAACGAAAAAACAACAAAAATACTCGGGTGCGCTGTAGCGCACTTGAGTGCGCTAAAGTCATCTCTGGTTGACGCTAATAACGATACACTAGACGGTATGAACATATCGATACACTAGACGGTTGCTGTTTATTTGCGCTCTTTACACTAATACAAACACAAATTTCATGCGTTATACACTAATTTTCTGTCATTACTACACCGGTGAACTTGGTATTTGTGTGAATGAAGGAGACATATAGCGATCGCAAAGAGTGAACGCTTCACATACCACAGAAATGAAGTTTATTTTATCTCTTGAGATCTTGAAGAAATTCAATACAAGAATTTTTCTGTTCACAACTGGTGACATTTCTTGACATGAATATTATTCACATTTACATGAAAATTATGTGCATAAACAGTCTGGTAACGAATGGATTTCTTAATGATATTACAGATAGACGAACATTCAATATTTCAGAGCCGTAAATCGAAGCTGATAGAGTAAGATACATTTTGATGTGTTCCAAACCGATAGTTCTGCCGACAATTGTAAAAATTGATAGAAACTATCGGCCCGACGCATTCTTCATTGAAACAACTCGAGTAAGAATACAGATTATG
>NW_022598302.1:0-1826 GCF_009176505.1 Sitodiplosis mosellana | reverse complement strand
ACTAACAACCAGTTGAATCGTCCAGTTGAAGTCAAAGAAGAGCCTCAAATCAAGGAAGAGCCACAGTCAGTTGGTGAATTAATCGATGTTCCCGTTCCGTCATGGAATAATCGTGGCGTTGTACTCGTGCTTGGTGTCGATCAATCGAACGGCGAATATGATTTTGATGATATTGATTGCGATGTCAAAATCGAGGTGAAAAAAGAAGTCGAAGAAAAGAAGGAGGAAGCATCGAAGTCAAACGCTGACTCAGGCGAAGATGCAGAAGGAAATCAACACGATCTGCAGCAGCCAAAACATCAAAATGAGGACGATATACTACCGCAAGTAAGTGGCCATGGTGCAACGAAGCCGAAAGTATGTAAAGTTGGTGATCCGAAAAATGTGTCGAAGAAACACAAGTGCGATCAATGCGAATATTCCACCGACCACAAAAGTCATTTCAATCAACATCTATTGATACACACGGGCGAAAAGCCACACGGATGCGATTTGTGCCCGAAACGGTTCACAAGTAAACAATATCTTCGTGCCCACATGAAAGTTCACGTTGAACAGTTCCTGTTCTATTGCCCAGGCTGTTTGAAAGGATTCGACGGGAAAGATGAAAAGGCAGCGCACGAAGTAAATTGCAAAGTCTTTCGTTACGAATGTCACTTGTGCAAGGAATCGTTTGGATCAATGAAAGCTAACACAATGATTCACATGCGTGTGCACAGCGGCGTCAAACCATTCGAATGCACACAATGTTCAAAGCAATTCGCAGATAAGCGCAATCTCAATCGCCACTCGAAACTCCATGCAGGTCCGTACTCATTCCGCTGCTCACACTGTCGCATGGCATTCCCACATCAAGACGAAAAAAATGCACACGGGGAGAAGTGCAATCGCGATGTATTCGAATGCTACGTTTGTGGCAAGTCATTTGGTTTGCATAGAAGTAATTTGGTTCATCACATGCGCACCCACTCTGGTGAAACGCCATTCGAATGTCAACATTGTTCGAAGCAATTCAAACAGGACGGTGGTCTCCGCAAGCACATGACATCTCATACAAAAAAGCTTCCATTCAAATGTTCGATTTGTCAACAAGGTTTCTTGAAGCAATCTCAGTGCAAAGCCCACCGAAGAAATTGCGATCGACGGTGCTATGAATGTCATTTGTGCACAAAGTTCTTTGGTTCACGCAAAACAAACTTAAAAAAGCACATGCGGACCCATTCAGGCGATCAACCGTTCCAGTGCCAGTTGTGCCACACACGATTCGCGCAAAAAGGGAACTTGAAGCGACACATAAGTCTAATCCACAACAAGAAAAATCCCTAATCAAATCATTCTCATCGAATTGAATAACTGAACGACCAATCACCGTACCTCAACTTAATTTCGAGTAAAACTACTTTCGATTTGGATTTTGAATGCCGAACTAACATGATGCTTAACGATTACATTTGACATTTTCATTTGATTTTTTTTCTTTACGAAATCAAATTCTCTAAAAATCATACCTCTTGTTTGCCTTAATTCATCAGTGAAAATGTAAAACAATTGATTCAAAAATAAATAGTCGACAAAAATAAATCAAGTTTGTACTTTTTATTCTCAACTGGCGCCATCTGAGTCAATTTGAGCAGATTCGTCTTTAATTCGCTGCATCGCCGTGGAAAAGGATAGGATGTGACATTTGATTGAAACGTCACCGCAAACACATTCTCACACATCAATTTGCACTCACACAAGCGCGCAAGGGCCACTTCACCGCTTCATTGCTAACAAAACAGAACGAAACATTCTTTTCACTGCGGTCGGCGAACGAGACAACACGT
>NW_022598301.1:6832-8288 GCF_009176505.1 Sitodiplosis mosellana | reverse complement strand
TTAGTAGACATATTTATTTAATACTGATTTGTTTATTTTCCCTTATCGGTGGTTTTTCTTCAATCTTCTTTGACTGATTTTTGACACGTCAATAATTCTTAAGGTTTTTCCTAGTTATATTCGTTTCACAACAGATGCTCAGTACTGGAAGTTCATGCTTTTTTATTTTGATTAGAAAATATTCAAAACCACAACCTACCAAAAACATTCAAAAAATCGCCAGAGAAATATAATGTTTATATCAGCTGCTCACAAATGCATTGTGTGCAAGTGGGTCAAACACCAAGTTTAGACTAAAATGACATTAGAAAAACAAAGAGCTTGTTAACTATTTTTATCGCGAATGACTTTTTTAACTCACAATAAATAAACTGCATCTATTTTGTTTGATAAAAGATAACACAATTCGCGTGACTAGTGACTTTTCTGAAAGCAGATACTCTAGCATCAAGTGCAAATGCCTATCAAATGGCAAAATTTTAGCTACATTTGCCGATATTCAGGCTTACCAGTGGCAAGTTGCCACTCAATTTTGAAAAAGATATAGCCGAAAAAGCTGAAGCTTTGATCCAAAGAGCTATAAAAAATCTGATCAATAATGCTCAAGACAAGTGCTGTTTTTTGCTCAGGATAAATTTTCGAAATTTTCCCAATGGGAGCAAAAGGATTTTTGGTCGGTATGGCTCGCTAGGCCACACCAAATTAGGCCATTTGCCACCATTTATCCGGGTCAATAGTCCCCATAGGTAGGAAAAATTGACTCTCGTAAATTGACCTTTTGCTCCCATTGGGAAAATTTCGAAAATTTATCCTAAGCAAAAAACAGCACTTGTCTTGAGCATAAAACGCCAAAATATCAATATAAATCGGTTCGTTGATATTTTAGATGAATATTCAAATCTTGGAAAATTTGCCGAAATGACTCCGGGTAGGGCGATTTCAATTGTAGATTTTATGTAGATTAATGTAAAGTTTTTACTTTTTTTTTATGTAGGAACAATTTTTTTGAGTAATCGGCTATCGAAAAAGTGCTTCAAAATGGAACAACTCAAATCTTGGTCAAAAAACGTATTTTCCACAAATCGATTTTTTTTTCGAATGAAGAATGGTTCCAAAAAATTGTAGAAAAAATGTCGAATTCAAATCAATCATCCGATCCTTGATGTTTTTAACAGTTTATTGGAGCCAGGAGATTTTATCATTTAATATGGGAATAAAACTGTTATTGACTGCTATAGATATATCTAATATTCTAAGTACACAGACTCGGTGCTAGTCGTATGGACATTGAAAGAATGAGTTACTTCAAAACACAAGTTGAACTATGTTCTTTATTGATTCTCATGCTGAATTGAACTGATATGGTTTCTTATCAAAAAGCTTTTATACACAATTCTTAAATTCAATGCTACAATACATTCATTACCAAAAATGGTAAAATTGAAATGTTAGACAT
>NW_022598301.1:0-6822 GCF_009176505.1 Sitodiplosis mosellana | reverse complement strand
AATACTTATTGATTAACATTGAAAATATTGAATTTAATTATAAATATAATATCGTTATCACTATCGATATTAACTCGTGCCTATGTATTAGCGCGTATATGAACAGTAGCCGTTTGGACATACGCATAGAAAATAACTCATTTTACCCAAATTTCGCTGTTAATTCATCTTAAAATAGTTAAAACCTCTATATTGCCACAACTCAATATAAGTCCTTACACTAAAAATTTTTACAGTGTAGCAGAGACTAAAATAAGAAATTTTCAGAACATCCGAAAACGCCATAAATTGTGTTCAGAAGATCCGAAATTCCGATTGCAATTTAAAAAACAAAACGGAACTCTGAATTATAGATTAGTTTTTTTGTATTTGGAAGATTCAATTTGTTGTACGGAAAAAAAAGAAATGTTTGATATTTCCCATTGATTTTTATCATTCATCCACAATTTTATTGCCGATCTTGGGAATTATTTTTTCAATATGAATGCCTACTCAGCACATTAATGCATGCTAGTGCCATGATTTCTTCACAATCGGTGTTTTAGGATATTCAATCATCCAACTTCGAATTCTAACCGAAGTCTTCAAAGAGAGAATTTATTATGTGAACGCAGAACTGTTTCAAACAACAAAATTCATTGAAAAACTGACGAACTTCAGAATGCAGGTGTTTACAAAAAATTCGAAAAAGTGAACAGTTTTTGCGATAACGAATTTAATATTTGCCATATCTTGACCAACAATTTTAGTGTTTGTACGTGGCGACTGAAGCGAGGCGAATATTTCGATATGATGTGTAATGAAATTCAATTTTACCTAATTTATTGTAACATTTTCTATCAAAGAGTATTTTGTATGCGTTCTTTGGGCATACATTTTGTTTCATTTGAAATTTCTGAGGATCCGTAATTTAAAACTAGAGCAGCATTTTTCCGTTCAGAAGATCTGAAAACCGGCAGGAGATCCGGTTATTTCAGTCTCTGCAGTGTGCAACACATCTACCGCCGACTAAATCAGTTCACATTAATTTAGTTGGGAGCAAAAATTACCGACCACTAAAAATATTCACAACAACTTTTCCTTCCGAATTTTTCATTTTCGGCATTTTTGACATTCCGAAAAAAGATTTCCGAATTTTTGGATTTCGGAAAAAATATTTCTCAGTAAGCCAGTAGGTAAGTTTGTATTAGTTGTATATAGTCCGTAAAGTGTCTATTTTTCTATAAATGCTATATTTGCATTTGTGTTACATTCAATTTGTGCATAAAAAATGTCCTGTTCAATTTCGAAGTAACACAACATTGACGAATTTGTGCGCCTACAACAACAGTCATATTGATTTCAATTCCAAATGTTAGGAACACTGCGCGGATCTCACTATTCGGAGAAATAAGAAAATTGTTGTAACAAAAAGTAAAACTGATGATAAAGAAGCCAAGCTAAGCGAGGTAAACCTGATAGTAAAAAATTACCGAGCAGATGAGTTCAACGATTCGAGTAAAGAAGTCAACGTAATATTTGACGCGGTCCTTTTGTCATGATCATTACAGGTGTTTCGTAGTCCGTCGGAGTCAGGTAGACTATGGACTATGGTACGTCTCTCTCGGAGTCAATACCAGTAAAAAGTACCCCGATAAGAACACATTAGTAAATAGTACGGTTATAGATGGCTCCTTGATAGCCGAATATTGCCAGTATTTGTTGGGTAGATAACGTACGCTGTGATTTGTAAATGAATCCATTTTTCTCTAAAGTAGGTGGAGGAGAGCCGGTCAAAGTGAAAATTTACGACTTTAATTTCTACTCCTATCAATTTTAAATTCTTCATCGATACGCATCATTCAGAATTCATCAAAACTCTGGAACTGGTCAATTGTCCGCTGGATGATTATACTCATGACAAGTACGTCTGAAATAATTCAATCGCTTGACCGAATTGTGTGATAACGAGTGGTTTTTTTTCACAGACTGTGGGCGGAAGTGCGAGACAAAGCCAAAATAGAGTTACTTTACTTGCTTTTTTACACCAAACGACTAATTGTGTTTCCAAACATAGATGCTGTTAGTCAGACGATCCCATCTGAAAACACACTCGATGCCTGGAAATGCATCATAGATATATTTGAAGAGAATGGCATGATTTTGAACATAATATTTTCGAAAATACACGAATTCATACGAATATATAAAACGCAAAATTTATAAGCAAAAATCTAACATAAAAATATTTGCTTTATTTTCTTTCAAAAACCATTTATCTTCTTTTTATTGTATTGTTCTGTAGGGTATTTGAAATTGGAGAAAAATCTATGAATCCATTTTCTCTTAAATTTCCACAGTCCGTTCTCTCTGTGTGTGAAGCTGGAAAGTTTCCAGTGGAAACAATCACTTTGAAAAATGTGAACACCTGTAATGATCATGACAAAAGGACCGCGTCAAATATTACGTTGACTACTTTACTCGAATCGTTGAACTCGTCTGCTCGGTAATTTTTTACTATCAGGTTTACCTCGCTTAGCTTGGCTTCTTTATCATCAGTTTTACTTTTTGTTACAACAATTTTCTTATTTCTCCGAATAGTGAGATCCGCGCAGTGTTCCTAACATTTGGAATTGAAATCAATATGACTGTTGTTGTAGGCGCACAAATTCGTCAATGTTGTGTTACTTCGAAGTTGAACAGGACATTTTTTATGCACAAATTGATTTTTTTTTTGTTAATTGAACCATTGCGACAAACAAATTCCCTCAGAATATTGTAGTTTTAAAGTGCAACATAAAGTCTTTTTCATATGGAGTGGTTGTTGTAAACTCTATATGAAAAAAATTTCATGTTGCACTTTGAAACTAAAATATTCCGAGGGAACTTGTTTGTCGCAACGGTTCAAATAAAAGTAAGTGTCATTAACCAAATAACACAACTTCGACGAGTTTGAAGTTCGCCTAAAACAAATATAATATTGATTTCACATTGGTTTCAGTTCTGAATGCTAGGAACACTGTGCGGCTATTTGATGTGTCATCTCGATGCATTCGAATTCTCCTACCTATATAAACTCAATATACGACATACGACATACGACACACGACAGATTGTCTTGGAGATCAGACATGTGCACGGTCAAAGCAAGGCCCCAAGCTATCTTTACGCCATCCTAACAGTTCATATTAATATTGAAACGAGTTCCACGTTGGCTAGACCTTATCTCCGGCAAAAAATTTCCATACGCGATTTTTGTTGTTGTACGAAACAAATTCTAATATATTGTAAGTTATGTTCGGCTCACTGATAAACTTACTAAAGTTCATGTTGATTTGAATACTTGATTGTTTATTTTTTATTAATTTAATCTATTAACCCATTCACTGCTACGAAAAAAGTGTCCACATTTCGCGCCAACGGCTGGTTATATTGGGTCAATTTGAAAGTTTCCGCCGTTTTTTTTGTCTAAAAATACATTTATTGCAAAATAAATTGAAAATGTACATTAACCAATGTATTCGCCATCGTTAGCTATGACTTCCCGCCATTTTTCTGGCAGCTTGTGGATTCCTCGCTTGAAGAAGTCCTCGTCTTTTGAGGTTATGTAGTCATCAACCCATTTTCGCACTTCTTCCTCATTTTGAAAGCGTACTTCAGACAGGGCAATCTGCATCGATCGAAATAGATAGTAGTCGCAAGGAGCAAGGTCTGGAGAGTACGCGGGCTGATCAATCCGATCCCAACCGAGCTGCTCTACCTTATTTTTAACGATTGTTGCACGATGTGGCTTAGCGTTGTCATCGTGGAACAAAACATTGTGGTGTTTTCGAGCTATTAATGGCCGTTTTTCATCCAATGCATGAGCCAAATCATTCAATTAGCGTCGATAGCGTTCCTTATTAATCGTTTGATCTGGTTTTAGCAGCTCATAATACACGACTCCTTTCATATCCCACCAGATGCACAGCATAACCTTATCGCAATGAATATCTCGTTTTGGCTGGGATGGCGCCGGTTGGCCGGGATCAACATACGCTACTTTACGCTTGGGGTTTTCGTAATGAACCCACTTTTCATCGCCGGTAACAATTCGATACAAAAAACTGTTTCTTTTTAGCTCTGCAAGATGTTTTGTGCATATTGCGATTCGTGCTTGAAGTTGCTCTTCAGACAGTTGATGTGGAACCCATTTTCCCAGCTTCCGAATCTTTCCCATGGCGTGCAAATATCTGAAAATGGTTGTTTGGCCGACGTTTAACTGCAATGCAAGTTCTTTTTGCGTTTGGGTTGGGTCTTCATCCAATAATGCTTGCAAATCGACATCTTCAATCGCTTCTGGCCGACCTGAACGTTCTTTGTCTTTCAAGTCAAAATCACCACTTTTGAATCGATGAAACCATTCTCTGCAGCTTCGTTCCGATGGAGCTTGCTCGCCATAAGTATCTGGCAGCATTCGATGAGCTTCAGCGGCAGTTTTCTTCAAATCAAATAAGAAAAGAAGGGCCCCTCGAAAAAACACCTTATCACGATCCATTTTCAATCGATTCAAAAACAATGACGCAGAACGAAAAATGAATCTTTCTGCTCTGAGTTAGATTGCTAAATGTCACATCTACAAAATGCAATTGGATTCACTTGTCAAGCTACGCTCAGTTACAAGTGGCGACATTTAAATGTCAGCGGCGGAAACTTTCGAATTGACCCAATACGTAGTTCTACCGACTGAATTCGTAGTTCTACCGACAAAAATGTGGAAAAATATTCGTCGAGGGGAATGGGTTAACATCGTGGGGCCTAATAAACATCCAAACAACTCCTATATTGCAGTAATTGTTAGAAATAGCAATCGAAATGTAAATGTGAACCCATCTTAAGATGTAACATGAATTTTGACATTTGACAGATGACTTGACTTTGACATTTGATTTTTCAATAAACGTTCTTTTTGTTATTACACTCAAACCGACTGGACATGTTTCAATATTCAAAGCCATAATTTTTTCCAGTAATAACTTAGAGAATTTTGATTGAACACAGTACTGTGTGAACTTCTCAATTAGGCATTTTTGGTTGAAATATCGGAAACAAAATCATGTATTCAAAAATGAGTTGCATTTGGTTTTTGTATTTGAGTTTTCAATCAATAGTAATATGCTTGAATACCATTACTTTTGCGAGTACAGTACCTCAGCGGGCTTCCAATTTGCCTGAAATCAAAAATTTTACCGAATTTCTTGAGAATTCTTTACATCGAAAAGTGTTAAATTATGAAATCAGTCCGTTGTCGACATCTAACTATCACACTGGTGCTTCGATACATAAAGTTGACGTGCATTTAGCCGCAAATAGTGAATCGCTTAAGGTGATATATAAATACCTTTACCTTCTGGAAGGGAACAGTGGTTTTTCGCAAAACCGTATTTTGAAAGTTAACTTAGTTTTTCTTCGAACTTTGTTTGATGTCCGGGAGTCTTTTTTGCATCAGAATCTATACCAAAAACCACTTTTGATATAAAAAAAATATCACTGTTTTATTCCAGATGGTATGTAAATGTGCGATTTTGTTTAAATTTAAAATGATTTTGTTTCAACAGGGTGATGTTTTCAACTTTGTAATCAAAACATGGGCAACGGATCCGTTTTTAATCGAATTAGGCAACTTATCGCATGCATTTTTAGCCGAAGAACGCTTTTATTCGTCAATAATACCGGCAATAGAAAGTTTCGAGCAAATGTCCAATGTTCCAAAAACTAAGCGGATCGATGCTTTTATCAAGAGTTTCGGCTGGCGAATGTCATTGAAACCGAGTGAGTTATGCAGTATGAAAATCATTCGATTTATCGATTACATTTTTCATAAAAAAACCGAATTAAATGTAGAGTTTGCTGAAAAAAAATAATATCACGTTCTTCGATACACATTCTAGATGCAACACAATCAGACGCAGATGCACTTATTCTATTGGAAAATATTGTTCATGAAAATTTCGTCCACATAGACGAGCGCATCGGATTTGATCGCGAAGAATCTTTGGCGGTCATCAAAGTACTGGACATTTCTTAATATTTCACAGAGTTTGCCATTTTCACCAAACCATGATGCCGATCGACTTTGATGCCATTCCACTAATCGATTCAATTTTCATTTCAGTCTGTTGCCAAATTCAATGCTCTCTGCATTGCGATGAAACGCTTACAACCAACGTTATTCAATACGCAAATAAAGCCGTACATAGAAGGAGGGACCCATAAACAAAATACCAGTGCAAATATTGTTGTAAATATAAAATCTCATAGTGCTTTATCATTTGAAAAAAAAAAAAAAATTACAAATTTTAGGGCATTGGCGATGGACTGAGCCTCATTAAAAATCTCAACGCAGAATTGCGAATGAAAGTTGAAAATCAATTTAGAATGATTGATACACAAAAACAAATTGCAGATTTAACCGACACACCATACAAAGCGATTCATCTGCAGGATTTAAAGAAATTCAACATTATGATTAGGAAACGTATGCCATTTTTTTAGAGAGACTCAATCAATTTAATTTCATTTATAGCAGTGTTCGTACTTCCGACCGACACCCGACTGACAATTTTTCGTTGTTGGTCGGAGTCAGGTAGACTATGGACTATGGTACGTCTCTCTTGGAGTCAATACCAATAAAAAGTACCCCGATAAGAACACATTAGTAAATAGTACGGCTATAGGTAGCTCTTTGATAGCCGAATATTGCCAGAATTTTTTGGGTATATAACGTACGCTGTGTTTTGTAAATGAATCCATTTTCCTCTAATGTAGGTGAAGGAGAGCCGGTCAAAGTGAAAATTTACGACT
>NW_022598300.1:0-15248 GCF_009176505.1 Sitodiplosis mosellana | reverse complement strand
AAAATAAACCAAAGTCACGAGATTTTGAATTGAATTCATTTTATTTCATCTAGTTTCTTCACTTTAAAGTGAACAAGAGTCTCTTCAAAGCTCATCGAAATTTAGATCCATTTTTTTCTGTGTTTTTTTTTATTTGTTTGTTATTCATTCAGAGGGTGATTTTGAGGGGAAAACCTCTGAGAAAACCCCATAATACGTAATAATTGATTAATCTCTTTACATTCTGTTAAAAAAAATAACTTGGCATTTTTATGCAAATCTCTTGCGGTTTAGGTTTCGGGCGAAGTATTTTGTTCACTGGATTGGTACAACCTTAACAAAGCTTCAATTTGAATGTGATACCTCAGCTCCATTTAATCATTGGAGTGTGCAAGTTTCATTTGATCTAAGCGTAAAAACTACATCACCGTTGGTTTCTTACAGCGTATCATTCACGCATATTGCGTTTAAATTTAACACGGGTATTTGTTGAGGTTACAAGAATCCAGAAACAAAATATTTCACTCAATATCTGTACCGTAAGCAATTTAAAAGATATAAAACTTGAGATAGTAAAGTAACAATATTGGCAGGGTTAATATTTGGTGTTAAGATAGCTGGCCACGTCCTGGTGTCCTGGAAAATAGTATCGATTAGTGATTTAGATTGAATCACATTTCTTTAAAGAGAAATTTTCAATATCACTGAACATTAGGGTGGATTGATTTTTAAAATCGCACAAAATCAAAAGCTCTGGGTGCGCGTTCGATGCGGCACCTCAAAAGAAGAAACTTTTGTTCTGGGACATATGCCGAAAAGTCAATTCCTACTCTACTCACTAGATTTTTGTCTGGATCATTTTTTGATGACTTTTTCCGAACATATAAAAAAGTAATATTTACCAAATGCAACAGCAATCTGATAAGGTGTCTGAAGAAGTGCGTCTGTAGAAGTTTTACTGGCTCCTTGGGCGACAAGAAGCTGAGCGATCTTCAAGTTACCTGAAAATCGAATATTGACCAATGAAATATTAAGTCAATTTCTTGTTTAGTGCAAATAAATCTTGAAAATTACCATGCCGAGCAGCGGCATGAAGAGGTGTCTCTCCATATTTATTCGTAACGGTAAAATCGGGTGCTCTCTTGATGAGCTCTTCAGCGATATCATCCTTACCTGCAAAATAATATCGATCAATGAAAAAGACCATTTGTTATCGAACATAAACATCCGATTACCGTCGTAAATAGCGTGGTAGAGTGGTGTCCGCGAATAATTGTCTGTAGAATCAGGAGAGGCTCCTTTATCGAGGAGAAGTCGAACGATTTCCAAATTGCCTGAAAAATAAAAAAAGTTCAATGAAAAAGACCTCGTTTTGGGAAAATAAGTATTTATTATTACCCTTTTCAACAGCATAATGAAGAGGTGTCTGATTACGATCGTCGGTGGGATCAACTTTGGCTCCTTTTCCGAGGAGCTTTTCAACGATATCCTTCTGACCTACAAAATGACACAGGTCAATGGAAAAGATTAAACAAATTGCTTGGAAAGCAATTAGTAATGCAAGCATTACTAATGCTTGTATAGTGAAAATAAAAGTCGACAATACCATATATAACAGCATAATGGAGAGGTTTTCGTAAACGACCGTCTTCACGATCAACTGTGGCTCCTTTCGTAATGAGCATTTCAACGATATCATTGTGACCTGGGGATAAAAACACAGATCAATGAACACAGAAAGTTCAAACGAATTTCCCAGTGAGCATTCACCATTCTTAAAAGCAAGATGAATCGGTGCGGATCCATGATTGTCTCTTAAATTGAGATTGGCTCCTCCCTTGATCAGCTTTTCAGTGACATCCTTATGACCTGCCAAATAACACCGGTCAATGGAAAAGATCAGACCGATTTCTAATTTATAACATTACCATTCATAACAGCAAGATGAAGAGGTGTCCGCTTTTTAGCGTCTTTATCATCAACGTTGGTTCTTGGATTGCTGAGGAGCTCTTCAGCGACTAACTTATGACCTAAAAAACGCCAATCAATGAAAAAGATTAAACGAATTTCATATTTATTACAAATAAATATTTAAAAATTACCATTGCCAGCAGCTAAATGAAGAGGTGTCTGATCACGAACGTCTGCAACATCAACTGTTGCTCCTTTTTTGATTAACTTCTTAACGTTTTCCAATTTACCTGAAACAGAAGTCAATGAAATAGATTCAATCAATTTCCTATTTGGTGAGCATAGTTTTCCAGAGCTACCATTCTCAGCAGCGATATGTAGAGCTGTTCGGCCGCTTTTGTCTTTTTTGTTTGCTTGAAATTGAAAAAAAATAGATCAGTGAAGTGAATCAAAGGAAAATTCCTTACATCCGCGACATGAACTTTTCACGCTCTTGTGTAGAAAGACAGCGAAAAGAGTGTTCAGTTATTTGGAATAACACAGAAAAAACAAGACCGCAGATCGTCGCTTCGCTCCGCTCTGCGTTTTAGTTCCCCCCCCTCGCGCATGTATGATGTAAATGGTCATTGTACATTATTTCACATTGGTAACGAAAAAAGTGTTAAAATTTTTTACAAATAAAACAACTACAGTAGCCTACATTCCATGCATGTAGTGCTAATAAGGTAACTTATGTCGAGAACCCATAAAATAACCCATAAATTGAGCCTATTTTTTAAAATATAAATCCCGAATTCAGCCAGAAAATTTTCTTTTTTCTTTTATTGAAGCGAATATTTCACGTTACACTAAAGAAAAAAGCGATTCCGTATTGTTGTAGTATTTGGAAAAAAACAACAATACCGTCAGAGACAAATGCTAATTTCGAACTGATAATTATTTGATAATAACACAATGACGATTGGAATGGATGATTCAACGCGTTGTTATTTTCTTAATCTAATTAAACGTCAAACGAATGTTAAATGTAACGTTACATTTTGTATTTTCTAAAATGAAACGAATTTGTCATGAATGATTTGAATCAATTGAGTTTTGGTTATTTTGGGCTGGATTCTTTGTTAGATTGATGGAAAATGCATCAAACGGTGCTTTGTATGTCGAATGGTGAGAATGAAACTATGAAAAGAAATTTAGCTTCAATCTTACCTTGTGTCATGGCTTCCTTTACTTTGTCAACCAACTCACATCCACCAACACATTCAATTTGCTTCAAGTTGAAAAATAGGAACGCATAAATAGTACTTAGTTTGGAATAACCAAATTGAATGAATTGAAATGTAAAATTAATGGATTTTTGAAACAAAAAAAAAACATTTGCCAATATAAAATTGATATTGCTTTAAATTTAAGTAATGAATCGCGTGGATTTTTTTTGGTTTTCCTTCGTTTTCGAAAAGTCAATTTGTATGGAAAATGAAAAAATACTCTTCATGTCATCAATCGACCCCATACAAGAAAATACATAAAAAATGTTAAGTTACCATGAATTGGTCTCCCAAAACCGCAACCAGAATCAAACAAACTAAATGGAGAGAAAATATTTTGAATAAAATACAATGAGTGACTGAAATCTTAAGTATTGTCAAAAATGAAAATTAGAAAAAAAATAAAGGAAAGAAAGAACTACACTCCTAAATTAAATGGAGAATCTGTCATCTTGACATGTTGTGAAATAGCAGTTTAACAACATGTCAAGATGACAGATTCTCCATTTAATTTATGCCCGTTCCAAGTGCTTCGAATTTAATTTTATATTCGGATTTAAAAATTTTCTTTTCGTTTTTTCGCGTTTTTCGTTGAAAATATTGGGCGGATGAAATGAATAAGGACGAATAATTAAGATTTGGACCAAAAGTCGAAGTGAATTTATGGAATTGTTGGATTTTTCTAAAAAAAATTTTTTTTTTCATTTTTCTGACATTTTCCGATAATTTTGGGTGGAATGAAATATTTTAACGCATAAAAAGTGATTTTACATAAAAAAATTATCAATGTTGGCTATTATTTCGATTTTTTAGGTTTTTTGGATTTTTTTGGACTGTATTCTTGAAATAATGATTAGATCGATAAAAAATGACATAAATTCACAAATAAAATACGTTTACAAACAATTGTGTTTAGGTTTAAAATCACCCATATTTTCTTAGTTGTACATGTAAAAATGGCATTTGAAATTGAGCAGTGCTAAAATGTATCCGAATGGTCGAATCGTGCATACAAAGTCGCTTATATGACACACTAAACTCATTTACAATGACTTATGGCTGGCTCATATTCACATAATTTTGGACGAGCAATCGATTTAGACCACCATGAATGGAATCTGATCAGCCTAGGGTATCGAAAAGTGCCTATGTTTTGACCAATGTTTTCAACTCGCAATATTTTATAGGGGGAATTTAATTTTTGACCCACATTATACATTTTTTATATTTTTTATCACGGAGGACGATAGTCCGACAAGTGACGCTCCAATAATTGTGCATTTCAAGCCAAATGTCAAAAATGCCAGTTTTTGCGTCACGAGTAGGGTAAGGTGGGGCTATTCGCGCCACTTTTTTTCAAAATTTTATATTTCCATGAAAATTGAAAAAAATCAGGAATGTTTGGTATCATTTTGCAGCTTGTCTTTTTACCTAACTTTTATAGAAGAAATGTTTTTGGTTTGATCCCCTTTGGGGTTCGATATAGCCCTTGGGGCGAAATTCAAAAATGGTGGGGCTATTCGCGCAGGTGGGGTAATTCGCGCCGGCCGCTTTTTCAGTGTTTTAAATGTGTTTATCATCAGAAAAAGTGTTGGTGTTAGATTAGTACATCCTTCGCTGATGTTGTGTCAAAATTTCATGGAATTTGGACTGCTAGAAGCGAAGTTATTATGCCTAAAGTGACACTACCTTTTTTCATCTGTCGACAGGCGAGTTTTGGCCCAAAATTCGAAAAATTCACTTTGCGCCGATTTTTATTCATCTAAGAAGTAGTAAACGCATTGTCAAACCCATGGTACCGTTGGAAAGGTAATTGATGGTGCTACAAAAATACTCAGTCAACCACCCCCTCCGACCCCATTGAGGTCCCCAAAAACACGCTAATTGACCATTGTGTTTGTGGCGCGAATAGCCCCACAGCATGTATTGCTGTTTGAAGCTCGATTCAGCCACAAAAATTGAAAATATTCAAAACAAATTTATATCCATAAGAAAGAGCTGATGATAAGCTACAAAATACATCAACCCGTTTTAAAAAAATATTAAATTTTAATGGTCAAAGTTGAAATTTTGTGAGCTCGAAAAATGAACTCACCACTAGCCCAAAACATGTTTGTGCCTTTACAGAGCCTGTACTCAAATGAAAAATATCGAATTGTATATCCAAATATCGGGAATTAATTGCTCTTCAAAATGACACTTGCACTTTTTGTATATCCCGAGTAGCAAATTTCCCCTTTTTCCCGGTTGCAAATGGGTTACTATAACTTAAATACAACTCCAAAGATGTTGCAAGCCGATCTTTGTAACGTTACAATAACCGTATTGTAAGCTGTTTAGCCGCGAGGCGGGGCTTATTTGTAACAAATTGGTTATAATTCGGTTATAATTCGATTTTAGTTATGTTATTATATCGTTGCAATAGCCATGCTCATAAATCGCATACTGTCATATAACCAAAATATAACTTTTTTATAACCAAAGAAAGTTTCAATAAAGTTACTATCGAGTTTCAATTTGAATGTTCATTCTTCAATTCATTCCTTTCAACGGCATCATCATTTATCTCTATCTTTGACAAATTCAACTTGAGAAATATTTAATCGCTGGGCAATTTATATATATATATGTGTGAGAATGAAAATATTTTGCCGATTTTGAACATTTTCAAAATCGAAATTTTACAACGAATGTCATTTTGTCGTCAATAGTGGCCACGATAGGCTCTTAAAATTCACGCGCCCTTCAAAAGATGCAATTTTGAGAAAAAATGTGCAAAATATTTTTTTTTCAATTTTTTTAATTTTTTCGTTTAACTATCTCAAACCATTTCAAATACGATTTATAATGTCAAAATTATAATAATTAGCTAAAACGCAATGTTGAAAATGCATAAATATATGATAAACTCGATTTTATTTTCGAAAGAACAAACGCATCAATGTGCAAAAAATTTCAAACAGCAGTAAATATGGCGATTTTTACTGCCATTGTTACTAAAACTCAAATGTAACTCAAATAGAACCTTGGAATTGTTGTAACAATACTGCTACATTGTAGTAATGTTGCAGGAACTTCTTAGCTTCCATCTAGACTTTCATCATATAAAAACACGTTGCAAAAACATTTCGGCAACATATTTACAACTTGTGTTATTCAAGTTGCATTTCAGTTTTTGAAATGTTGTATAAACGTAAGAGTAACAAATAAAATTCTATTTTGCGTTTCAATGTCAAACAATATTTTGGATGCCAGCATATTTTTGAACAATTTTCTACGTTTTTCCTATAATTTCCATTCTTTTTGATTTTATCCCACGATAGTTTCAATGAAATTGGTCTGTTTTTGTTTTGTTTTCCATGATTTTATTTTATTGCCACAGAATTTTGATTAGGCGATGTATTCCTTACGGAAAGAATTCTAATGACAGCCAAATTCTATTTCTTTATACAACATATCTACATTCAATATGTTTAGTTGAAGTAACCTTACTGTAACCTCTATATAACATGAATGTAACTTAATTATAACTTGAATTACGTTATTGTAACAAGAAAGATAGTAATGAAGTAGTTTCAACACAAGTTGTTTTTTTGTGATTTCTCTGTTTTTATCGTATTGATTGGTTTTGGATTGGATGAAATCCACCAACGCGAAACGTTTAACGTTCTCAACGTTTTCGAAACTCATTAGCTTGGCAAATTCTTCAACAGGAATTGCATTCTTGGACCAATTGTATGAATGTTTGACAAGGTGAAATGCACTGACGTATCATGGTTACGTATGTAACCAAATCGTAGTTGCAGCAACGTTACAATAAAGTTTTGAGATTATGAGTTATCTGGCAACCAGTTGGTAAATTTGTTAAAATATTTCTCCTTTTCTGCAACTTAAAAATAACTTTTCTATAACTTATATATAACAAAGCGGATGTCTTGTTACCTAAAAACCACATTGCAACTGTTCTATAACATATTTTGTTGCGAATAACTGAATTGAAACCGATTTATAACAAATTTTGGTTGCAAGCCTGAGATTTTTGCTACTCGGGATGTATTGCTTGTGTCGAGAAAAGGCCGATGGCGCGAATAGCCCCACCTTCCCCTATATATACAGTAAGTATGCTATTTTCTCAGGACACTATTTGAGCCCCGGCATGTTAGGTACCGTTGGAAAGGTCTTGGCCCAAATAGTCGGAAACACCATATCCCCCATGCCTAAAGTATGGTCTAGGCAAAAATATAGCGGTTGGAAAATTTCGATAAATTTTCAAATCTATACCCATATCTTACGAAGGGGGTACCCAGGGGGTGGTCTGAGGTGTCCAAGAGAAGTTCCACCTCACCACCTTTCCAACGCCGGTCTAAGCGCCCCGATTGGTTCAAAAACGAAAAAGTTATGGGCATTAGCAGTTTGACCATGGTTTTCAATGAAAGTATTGATTTGGATGTGCGTCCGTTCGTTCGTCCGTTCGTTCGTCCGTTCGTCCGCACCTTCTTCGGTTTCCGATGCGCATATGCCTAAGCTGTAGCTGGTGTTGGGCCACATCGAAACCCGTCCTCAGATTGACATTTGCATTACAGGAGAGCTGGCTATGGCTTCATTAGCCTGCATGTATACGATTTTTTCAAGTATTTATTTCGCACACTAGATCAACTCAGACGCCCATCGGGCAAAGTCAGCTCATTATCATTTGAGAAGACCTTCAAAAAGTTCCATACACACATGCCAATGTTTATGTGATATAAAAGAAAAAAGTCGATTTTTATGAAAAATCGACCCCCTTAAATTTCACACCAAACGCGATTTCTCAAAAATCAGCCCGATAATGTTTTACCAAAAACTGAGCGTTTGTAGCCGGCTACCATACCAACAAAATGGCATATGTCACATATCCGGAAAAATTCGTATTTCGAAGTTCTGGGCATAGGCAATTCATCAATGAACGGAATTTATACGAAGAGTCGCATTCTACGATGAAATTGCTGCCAAAAATACGTATATACTGGCTGAAAAAGGCCCACGAAAGACCATATCCGTTAAATTTTCGACGAGCAATCGATCAAAAGTGGTCACAATGCGATCTGAGGGCATTTCATGGTCGAAAAATAGGTCGGATTGAAGTGAATTTTTCAACTTGCTCTATTTTCACTGAAAATGATGTTTTTGTTCGGAAAACACGTGAAATAGACCTCTGACGACATTTTGGTCTTAGAAAACTGCTATTTTTTCGTGAAAATAATGGGAGTCCACGAACACTTGAATATCCATTTCGTTGTCATTTTGGTCATAAATCGGCATTTTGGCATCTGAATGTATGAAATTGAACTTTTGCTCGGGGGATACATAAAAAATGCACTTTCCAGAGCTTTGGTGGTTGGAAATTAATATGTTTCAATGAAGTAATGGGTCTAAAATTACTTCAAAACTCTTTTAATGAATATTTTGAAATTTAATCACATTTTACAATGTTTCATCTTTGAAACAAAATTCCAAAGTCGTGACGCGATATTTTTCCTTATTGTAAATAAATTTTCACAATAGTGAATGCGAAAAACCCTTCTGAACTTCGTATCCAGAGGTAATACAGCGTCAAAGCGTCACTCAATATGATATCAGTCATTTTGAGTGCTAAATCCACGCACAGGAGCGTCACTCCATTTAAACCTCGTCTAGAGGTTTTTCATCTGATATATAATACTCATATTTTTTCGTGAAAATAATTGGATTTGTGAACAACTAAACATTGATTTGCCTATAGTTTTGGTGTCGAATGGAACATTTATCGGAAAAATTTCAGTTTTGTATGGGAGATTGCTCAAATATCTTCATAAGGTACTTTTAGCATATAGAACTACTACTTTTTACCCAAAATAAGGGGATCTACGATCAACAAAACACCATTTTTCATATGTCCTTATTTTTATTTTCACCTCAAATTGTCTTTTTCATACGAAAACTCATCGAGAAACGACACTTTGGATTCAACACACGTTTTTCTATTTTTCCCTGCTTTTTTTTGATTACCATTCATGATTTTCAATGGAATATGACGTATTGGATCTATTATAAAATGAACTAATTTGAATTTAATTCACTGGTGCGATGTTGATTCAATGTCACTGCCAAATAGATTATTTTCGACATAATATATTGTCAAAATTAAATACAATTTAATGAATTTTGATCAAAATATAGCTCTGAAAAGCGGATGCAAAAAACCTAAAAAATCGAAATAATAGCCAACATTGATAATTTTTTATGTAAAATCACTTTTTATGCGTTAAAATATTTCATTCCACCCAAAATTATCGGAAAATGTCAGAAAAATGAAAATCCAAAAATTCCATAAATTCACCTCGACTTTTGGTCAAAATCTTAATTATTCGTCCTAATTCATTTCATCCGCCCAATATTTTCAACGAAAAAATGAAAAGAAAATTTTTAAATCCGGATATAAAATTTAACGAAAAATCTGGGTTCAGACACCAGACCATGCCCATACCCCCAATTTTTGGATGCAGTTTTTCTTAGTTTTTTTTTAAAGTTTCTTACCCAGCTAGCAGTTTTTTTCGAAGCCCAGTTTCAAAAATTAAAGCCGGATTTAAAATTAAATCCGAAGCACTTGGAACGGGCTTTAGGAGTGTAAGAAGAGACTCACCCATAAATTGCTTAGACATGTTTCTAGGCGAATCACTTGAACAATAACTAAATTTCCACGATGTTGGTGCCTCATTTATAGTCAAAAATTAGATATTTTAGACTTGTCATCGTTATTACTGAATTCGAAAACCAAATATTAAAAAAAATTCTTCTAACTTTATGTCTATTTGTTTATTTCTCGGTGTTTGAAATGCACAGGTGCAGATGTTAAGATACGTAAGAAAACTCGATATTCGTCTAAAATTTTACATAGAAACAACTAGCTCCAATGAGAAACAGTTCGTTTCAATTATTTTGTTTTCGAAATCAGCCAGCGTAGGCATGCACCACATTCTTTTGTCAATTCTCGCAATTTGTCTATTTGCTTAGTTTTCGATAGTTAGAATGGTGCAAATGTTTATAAATGTAAATAAACTCAATATACGCCTGAAATTATCCATGGAAACCACAAGCTTCAATAAGAAATATTTTTTCTGAAAACAACTTGTTTTTGAATTCATCCAATGTACGTGTACCTATGTTCATGAACACTGTTTAATAAAACGTATTTTTTTATATCATTCTCATTGGGTATAGAAAGAAAAATTGAGGCTCCCCCATATTGATATTCGGTTAATCATGTCTTTGGTAAACGCCAACCGATTCTGATCAATGTTTTGCACCAAAATTGGCATCTACTTTTTGAGACCTTTCCAATGGTTTATATCACTTTTTAATCCAATGGCTCATTTAACTTCGATTTTGAACACCACAGCTAAAAGGCCAAAAAAAATGGCCGTAGGCCGGTCAAGTGTTATATTCAAAATCTTTCGTCCGGTTAGAATTTCAATAGGTTTTCATATCTATATATATAAAATTTCTGGGCTTAATGTATGATATGATATGATGTATGTAACGAATGTTTGAGCTATTGGGTGAAGGTATTCATTTTCTTTTTTTTGTGATGTGTTGGGGACCTCTAGAGGAAAGGTTGGTAACTATTCACCATGTGTGTTTGACGTTCCAATAAAAAAATATAGCCACTTAAAAAAAGGTGTTATTTTCCCATAGTTTTTCGAATTTTTTGTTTTGAAAATAGCCGATTTTCATTGTATTATTGCTTCTCTCAGTTTGTTATTCAATTTGTGAGAAATTAATAAATTGATGATTCATGAACCAATGGTTCTGTCGACTATTGTTGAATTTAATTGAAACAATGGCTATGCCGCAGGCTAGTTTTAGTTGATAATTTGTTTATTTCTGGTTGCAACGTTTCGGACACAGTCGGTTTTCCATTATCAAGCGCTAAAAAAATCAAAAAAGTGTATAAGTAAACAATATAAACAAAACATTCTGTTCAAGACAGACTCACAGTTGCAATGCATTTTTACGCAAAATTGAAATTCTCTCTTAACACGAACATTCTGATCACGCTCGGTGTAGATCACAGAAATTGGATTTTAAATATAAAATACTTAAATGTTTTTTAAATAGTAAATGGGAAAAACTAATTGGAATTAAATTATGAGTGTAAATCACAGTCGTCGATTCATTATCCTTCTTCTTTTTCTATCGGTTGTGTGACTGTCATTAGATTCGCCGCATTTCTGTTGACCTTTCGCCGCTGAGATTGTGTGTTTCGGGCTTTAACACTTTGAAGTACAGATGCGTATGTTTTTGAGATGCCTTGAACGTCTCTTCGTAAATTCATTGAATCGTTACAATAAATTGGAAGACTTTCGTTGACTAATCGCCTGGATAAATATTGTTCCGTATCAAGAATCGAAACATTATCAAAATCCGGTTGGTGGCCGGTATTTTCTGCATGGATCATTAGTGCTGTTTTGTTGTCATCACTTCTCTCATCGGCCGCAGCGGGTTTAACGTAATCGGGTGTTACGTGCTTTGTGCTTGTTTTGTGCGCGTACATACGGACTTGAACGCGATTTTTTGTTTGTCCGACGTAGTTCTTTGGACACGGTTCATTCTCTTTTCCACGGCACGGGATTTTGTAGATAGCGTTTATTTGGTCGGGTGTTTCAATCTTTTGTTTGAGTTTTGTGAACACAGTCTCGCCCAATTGATTCATCGGTTTGAATGCGAGCTCTAAGTGTTCGTTCTTCCCTTTAAACGCTTGCTTTATGTCTTCAGAAATCACCGGGAAATACGAAAATCTTTTTCGTCTAATTGGCAGTCAATGACAGATAGCTGAGGATATATGATGAGCATAGAAACTCAGTAAGCTGAGATTGGGACATTTTGACCTTATGACGTGTTGTCCATACAAATTTATGATGGCACGTACAGATTTACAATATTACCATGTTACCTAACATTAACGGTAATAAAATTCTGGAAGTGGGTGTTAGTGGATCTTCAGGATGGATGAGACTGGGTTTGACAATGCCCTGGTCCATCCTGAGGATCCACTTCCAGAACCAGGAGCGGTTTTGAACAATCCTGGGGATCCACCAAAACCCACTTCCAGAATTTTATTACCGTTAATGTTAGGTAACATGTTAATATTGTAACGGACGGGTCAAGTAATAGCTATTACAATATGTAATAACATTACAGGAAATTTTTGTAACGTAATGCTACTACCTACTACATTTTTAATGCCGGTAAATCTGTAATGGCACGCATACAATTTTATTTTTATTGATTTATATTGGTGTTGAAAACAGGAAAAATCCCAATAACATTCTTCACCTACAATTTCGTGCATTTCATCATGCATTTATATGGACTACACGTCATAAAGTCAAAATGTCTCAATCTTAGCGTACTGTTTTTCTATGCTCAGCATATATCCTCAGCTATCTGTCATTGACTGCTAATTGGTTCCGATGCTCGCTGAGAAAGAAACAAATGATGCTCGCTGAGATGGAGTTTGCGGTGGTCGGTTTTGGTTCCGAATGAACTTGTTGAGTTGCGCTTTGATTTCATTGGGTATGCGTTCTCGCGTAGAATGCCGATGATTTTGTCGATGTTTTTTTCGTAGGGCCCATGCAAAACCCCAACGACATTTATTGAGTTTTGTAGAAATCATTATGGTACTAACTACTTGGTTCAATATGAGTGGTAATTCTATTTAACAGTAGACTTGATGTGAAGCTCAGCGGCTTTACTGTTACTTAACATACTTTTAAGTTACTAAAACTAACTTAATAGCAAAACGTCAAACCAAATGGTAGTTGTGCTCACTGTTGTATATGCCGGATGGTTTTTTTGTTTGAATTTGTCGTGCTCGACTGAAGAAATCATGTGCAATTGCCTCCTTTTGTTTCAATGGGTGTTGTGATTGAAAATTCAAAATGCGGTCTGCGGCTGTTGGTTTCTGGTACCCATCAACTTTGATGTTGTTGTTGTCGCCGCGTTGAATCAGCAAATCAAGGTACGGGAGGGTTCCATTCAAAGGGTTAGACACAAATTCATACTCAACAAACACTCGGCGATACTAGAATCTACACGGTGCCATTTGGTTCAGTGTAATGTGTATGCTGTCGAAGAACTGTTAAAGTCTACTGAGTGTTTTGAGTAGTTTCGAGTTTACCTTTAAAATGCATAGATGTACTCGGAACTACTCGGTGCAAAATGGGACAAATTCATCAAAACTTGTACGTTAGAAAACTGTGTCTACCCCCTTGCTTCCATTTGTTTCTTTCTCGACCGTAAAAACGATTTTTCGTGGGACTTTTGGGGATCAAAAATATTTTCATTTTTTTTACGACTTTTTCCCGTTGAAAGTGAACAAGAGTCACTTCAAATCTGATCATAACTTTGATTAATTTTTATTATTTACTGCATTTGATCTATATTTACATTCTGTCAAAAAAAGCGATTGGCATTTTCATGCAGATCGTTTGCGGCTTAGGTTTGGGGTAAAGTATTCTTTCACTGGATTGGCACTACCTTAACGAACATCCAATTTGAATTACAGATTTACAGGCAATAACATATTATTAACTATACTTAATAACATAATAATAACGGCCGATATATTGGTCCAACATAACATAATAATAACGTTATTAAGATTCAGCATAATAATAACATAATATGTTATGCGTTATATCGGGTGTTATCTTAATAAATCCTAAGAATCGGCGGTAATAACATTTTATTAACTCTAATAATAACATATTATTAAGATGGATTTATTAACTCAATTAATAACATATTATTAAGATACAATCTTAATAACGCTTTTTCGCGCATTTTTTTCACCGGAGTACTAAAAAGTTGTTTTTTCACTACGGAGTACACAGTACACACATGAATTTTTGCACTGTTGCAATGAAATTAAAATGACTCTTTGAAACGGAATTATCATGTATTGAACTTAACCATTAAGTTTAGGAAATCGCCAGTCCCGACCTTGAAAGGATCAATTTACCATATTTTGTCTGCATTGTTATAGGTGCGTACACCATACACTGTACACCTGTAGTGAAAAAAAAATCCAATGCTTTTTTTCTCTCCAGCTAGGGAAAAGAATGCGCGAAAAAAGCGTTATTAAGATTGCATCTTAATAATATGTTATTAATTGAGTTAATAAATCCATCTTAATAATATGTTATTATTATAGTTAATAAAATGTTATTACCGCCGAATCTTAGGATTTATTAAGATAACACCCGATATAACGCATAACATATTATGTTATTATTATGCTGGATCTTAATAACGTTATTAAGATAAAAAAAATCCCAACATAACATAATAATAAATATGTCGGACAATAACATATTAATAACATATCGAAAATGTAAATCTGTAATTTGAATGTGATACCTCAACTGCATTGATTCGTTGGACTGTGCAATTTTCATTTGATTCAAGCACAAAAACTAACATCGCCAATGGTTTCTTGTTGCGTATCACTCACAAATATCGCGCCCAAATTTAGCATGGATATTTGTTGAGGTTGCACAAATCCAAGAAAAAAGAATATTTCTATCAATATCTATACCGTTAGTAATTTAAAACGCATAAAACTTGAGGTGCTTTTTCTGACACAATGTCAAAACCGATAGTACAACAAAGCAGCAAGATTGGTGTGGTTAAAGTGTGACAAAAATTTACTGAAATTAATATTCTACATGACAATCGAATACGGAACTCAAGGGACTACATAGGATTTTTCAATTGATTTTACTTATGTCCGTTGTGCCTTTTCTCTTTAATCCCCTCAAGATAGTCAGCAACCTTCTTGTAATCTGGGAAAAAGAATCGATACAGTTCGAATCACATTTTTTCTAAACAGAATTGTTCAACATTACTTTTACTACGTAAGGTACTAGTAGCAACTTTTTGATACGGTGTCTGATCACAATCGTCTGTTTCACTAATACTGGCCCCATTGTCAACAAGAAATTGAACGAGCTGTAAGTTGCCTGGAGAATATTATCGACCAATGATAAAGATTAGATTAATTGCTCATCA
>NW_022598299.1:0-1060 GCF_009176505.1 Sitodiplosis mosellana | reverse complement strand
AAGTTGCACAGGTGATTCAATGCATTCACTTGAGTCATTCTGTGGTAAGGGTAACACATTCGAAGTAGTTTAGTATAATTTATTTCATTTCAACCGTTCATTCCCATTTCAACTACTAGACTCACTCAATGTCCGATAGATTCAATCCCAACTCAAACAGCGTATGGTACGCGGTAGTTAAATTCAATTTTTCCGCTTTTACTTTCGTTTCAGGGCAAATTGTAACAGTTGGAAATGGAATATCTGACACCGTAGTATACTTATCGGTGGAAGACATGCTGACTGGGCTTTCATGCCATTTCATCCATATATTCTGTATCGATAACCCACAGAAGTAGATTGATAAACCAATGTGTGGCAGAATTGCCGAGTAAAGCGCGAGCTGAAGAGAAAACACACGAATTTATCTTTTTGTTGATTTGCTTTTTATTTGAATTTGTTGAAAGTGGAGTGGAAGCGATTTCAAAGATACGATGCGCGAATAAAACTAATTGAAAATTATAACTAAAAAAAAATGAATTCAATTTGAAAACGAATCGATGAATTTTTGTTGCGAAACTGTTCGCTGTAATTTTGCTGTGATTTGTCGAGCAACTTGTCGTACAAATCCAGCTGGCACTTGCCTAAATTGCAAAGCGAATATCAGATCGGCTGTTCAACTTGAACTGGCTAATTTCAATATTCGGAAAAACTATTTCTGCTGCTTCGCTGAGATGTCGATTTGCTAACGATAAAAATGACTCTGAATTCGGTTCGTTTTTAAACACTCTCATTACCTAAATCTATGCGATGCTGACACGCATACTTACAAAATGCAATGTAAAATTCATATGAAATCGCTTCCGTAACAAATTGCTTAAATAATATTTGCATGACTGAAGAAAGAACTCAATACACTACCGTTGTCGTCCATGTCTGCGAGCCGAAAGAAAGTGCAAAATGAGATGTACGTTTTGGTGTGCGGCTTACAGACATACACAACTGAATCGAGTGTTCGTGCTGAATATTACAATACAATAGGTCATGAGTGTGAGCGAGAGGACAAGATGTGCCCATGAAC
>NW_022598298.1:4617-8611 GCF_009176505.1 Sitodiplosis mosellana | reverse complement strand
ATTTGATAAGCGCCAGCAAATCGTTGTACTTGGACAGTGCAATTGGACGTGTGTCGTTGTATAAAAATCCTAGTTCAATCGTTGCAAATTCTTCAGCAGTACATACTTTTTGCAATGGAATTGTTCGTATAGTTGAATTTCCGTATTCGACGAAATCTAATGAAAAAGGGCTGTGTTTCTCATAGACGATTTTTTGCATTTTAAACCAATTGATTTTTTCACCGTTGGTGTCTTTTTTTCGATTCACAATCAATTGTTCCAATGACGAAGACGAATAAAAGTCTTGGGTTTTCATTTCTGTTACAACAAATTTCGGCTCATTTTTCTTGGCTTGCCGTATCACACTCAACCAATGGTCAGGAACATAAACTTCTTCAGTCACATTTTTTTGTCTTTCAATCTGTGCAAATGAACTATCACACCTGTTATATGAATGGCCGGACAGAAAAAAATGTTGCTCAATGGATGTTAAATCTTCATATTCACATGTAGAAAGAAATTTCTTCAGCATTAATGAAAGTTTTATGTTCCTGTTCTGGCCTGAACAAGTATCACTTCTAAGTATAATTTTTTGTGTGTTTCTCGGAAGATTTTTGCTGAAATGTTTAAATAAACACGACGCAATTTCTTGTGATCCACGCGAAGCAATATTTTCGCACCAAAAATACATATAGCCAATTCTTCGGACTTCATCATATACAGCAAGATTATAGCACCATAACTGTCTTTTGTAAAATGCTTCGCTGGTTTCAATGCATGGCAACTGCAATGCCCTTTGAAGATCGAATGTAAAAACTTCTGTGTAATTTTCTGGATTGGATGCAAGTAAAACTGTTTCATCAAATTCACTTTTAATATTCTCCGCCAATTTCCAATGTGTTTCTTGCTCGGGTCTTTTTTGTAGTTTCTCAAGGTCAGTCAGTGCTTTAAATTTATCACAAGTGCGGCACGTATCTACTTTTAATCGCGCGAAACTCAAATTGAACTGTGTGTTGAAAACGTGTCGGAAGTACCAATTCGATACGGGATTTTTTCGATAAAATTCACACTTTAAGCAATATTCACGATACATTTTTGCAATGGTCAAAAACGGACTCAAATATTTAATGCCTGCTCGTGATAATCTATAATGTGATTCATACGTTGAGAATCTCTCAATGAATTCTTTAACAAACTTGACATCACTATCTGCAACTTTTTTCGCCGGAAATTTGCCCCGATTATCTTTTGCAGTTTCATTCAGAGTTAGAGTCTTTGTAACAGAACGCATTTTCGATTGAGTTATTTGCAGGGTGTTAGTCAAAAATCCCAAACAAACTTCGTGTTGTTCTCCAGTGTCATCACTCAAATAATACTTGTTTGCAAACATTCTCTGTTTAAGCAAAATCACTGGGTTGAGGTTTTCTTTAGTTGTCACTTTTTTCACACATTTTTGTAAATACAATGTTTTCTGTGTCCAATTTTTGATTTCATAAAAATGTTCAAAAATTTGTTGTTGTCTGAATGCATTAATTCGTTCGGCACACTTTTTCTTACATCGGCATGAAATTTGCACGTGAAATTCCTTTCTCTCAATCCTTTTTTCAGATTTTGTATCATGCTCTTCACCGGCTTGTACTTTGCGTTTTTGCTCATATATTTTGTGTTTGGTTGGGTTCCGTGTTCGCTTTCTCGACTTTTTGATGCAATTCACAGTATCATCGATTACATTTTCTTGATTTGATGTAAACATAATGAATTTCGATTTTTAGCGATAAATTGCATATGTAATTTGTAAATAAAGAAAAAATTGTGCGCGGCAATCGTAATCGAAGTAGCATACTGAAAATACGACACAAAGGAGAGCGAAAATAAACAAACGTACTCACACAAACAAAGCAACAATTCCCAACGATACATATAGTATAGCTATAGCTGCTGTCTTACGGCAAACAAGCGAAAAGCATGCAAAAACACTCAGTGTGCGTGAGAGAGACAAGTGTATATACGTTTCATAATACCGTTTTAATCCTTTCCATGTCGCTGCATGACAGCTTTTGTTGGCGGCTGTATTAATAAGCATTGTCATTTGAGCCGATATGATTTGCACGCTATTTCGGATTTTGTTAGTGATCACATTCGTTGGAATTTTTATGTAAACATAAATAAGAATAATTGAACAGATTTTGATACAATTTGCATTTCGTATCACTTTTCAAAGACTAAAAATATTGTTGCATTAAGTAAGTATATTGATTTTGTGAAAACATTTTTGAACTCGATTTAATGTGATTCAAAGCCTCAGATTAAATGAAACAAAAAAAATCACTACAAAAGAAAACAGTGGCTCTCGCTGTGAATAATTTCCAATGTTTTGCATTTAACTTGACTTTGTTGTTTGTTTTTATTTTGGGTGAATAACTTGCATTGTTAGGGCTAAAACCAAGTATTTGTCGGAGCAACAAGTGTATAATGGAATGTGACCAGTTTCAAGAGCCAACTGAAGAATTACCCAGCGCCAAAAATGACATCGCAAAAAAGAAGAAAAAGAAAAAAAAAGAAAAAGTCTTTAGTGCTCAAATTAATTGCTTATGCAAAAAGAAATGTGCTGAGAAAATTGATGTGCTAGCTCAGCAAGAAGCGTTTGAAAAGTTCATGAAACTCAAAAAATGGCAACCTCAAACAAAATATTTACGCTCACTCATTTCAACAAAACCAACGAAAGAAAATCTAGATCCGATTATAGGAGCCAAGCGAAGAGAAAACAATAACATTTACCATTTCATAGACGAAAGTGGATCTTTGACGGAAGTTTGCCTCGGATTTTTTACAAATGTATTGCAGATAAATCGTCTTAAAGTATTTCGATCAATTCAATCGGTAAAGAAAAATCCAAAAGTGGAGGAGCGTAGAGGTGGTAGTGCGAATCGTAGAACAAAATTCTCCGATAAACAACATTTAAAAGACTTCATCGATAAATTTGTTGCGTACGAGTCACATACGACTGTGAAACATCTCCACCCTCGATTGAACATAAGAAAAATGTACGAACTGTATTCGGAGGATTGTGTGTTCAAACAAAGAGGAAAAATCAAACGAATGACAGAACGAAACATGACATGACGCGCCACTCACTAGCAGCGGCAAAACCGGGCAAAACTAGAACCGTGTTTATTTGTCAAAATTGCGCGCTACTATGAAAAACTGTTCTGCCATAGTTTCAGTGCAACAGTATTGTAGTAAGTGATGAAAAATCCGTTCATTTGTTGATTTAAACATTATTATTCAAATGCGACAAAATTAAAGTGTTACAAACATCACACAGTTTTGCTCGCAGTGCAGCAAACATATCAAAGTGCGCTCGGTTTGACATATAAACAGAAAGTTCGCGCCAAGTAGCACTTGTGTCAAGCTCGCAGTGCGACATCAATACACTTGAGTCAGTTAAACATAGCTCTCAGCACGAACACGTTGAATGTGCGTATATCATTTTCAAAAAACAGGTTCAATTTTATTTTGATATTACTACATTCAATTAAAGAAAAATGTCATATTTTGTCGTATATTTGAAGTGTAAAAAGTGTGTGGTTGTGAAAAAAAATTGGATTCAAAATCCAGTCGTGGGCAAAGAATCGAAAGTCTTCATTTCGGACAATGAACATTCGGACGTCGATTTCAATGCCGCACAAGGGTTTTATTTGCTTAAAAATAAGAGCATGTGCTACGATGGTTTTGTATTGAAGGAATTTAATTCGATTCAATTGGCTGAACAATATGCGGTAAATAAACGTATTGTTCCCCCTGTTCTGTACGCGTCGTGCAAGAAATTTCAACTTGATAGTGTTGTATCAGTTGATAGCATTGAAATTCCCGATTCAGACGACGATGATTCGGTTGAAAATGTGAGTATTCTTGTTGCATGAGTTAATCATTTAAACAAAATTTTTGCTTATAAATTTTATTCACACGAACAGGTCGAGCCATCCAATGATGTGACAGAAACCACTGCTGGCGA
>NW_022598298.1:0-4607 GCF_009176505.1 Sitodiplosis mosellana | reverse complement strand
ACTACTGCTGGCGATGAATTGGCTGGAGCTGCCGCCAAAAATGGTGAACAATCTACTGGTACGAACGAGCCGGATGGCGATACAAATGGCAGTGCCACTCATTATGTAAGTACGACATCGATAAGAAGCTGCTCGCAGTGCACACTGAACATCATTTCAATTGCCCACACCCTTATTAACGTTAGCATTTTTTATTATATTCAATTAATGTGGTTTAATTCAAACAAACAGGTCGAACCAATGACTGATGAGAACCAGATGGAAATAGACAAAGTGGAACATGAAATGATGTTGATGGATGAATATCCACATGATTCATTCGGCTCGAATCAAAGTGAAGATGTTTCCAATCAAAATTTCATGGGCTTCAATGAAGAAAACGCTGATTCTGCAAGAAATGCTTTAAAATCGATCCAGGATATCATTGAATAATCTTGTTCGATACACGAACAAAAATCGAATAAATCTTGATTTTCTTTTTTCTCTCAAATTTATTTTACTTGATTAAATAAATATTACTTATTAATCTACTTCGCGCAAAAAAATGCCTGTCTTCTTCATTATGTCAATTCACATAGAACAAAAATCATTTTATTATTTATAGGAGAACGTATGAAATTTATTCAGATGTAGTAGTGTGTTTTACAAATTTTCGAATGAAAGTTCATTTGAGTGATTTGTTTGAAGATTGGGCCTCGCCATCTTTGTCAGCGCCGCTCTCGCCTGAGAGTCATGCCAAGAATAACTGTCATATAATTTCAAAATTTGCCACCATCGGCGACAGTTTAAAGTTTTATTATTCTATTTGTATTTGCTTTTTTTGGAGAATATTTATAGAATCATTCAAATGCCATAAAGTTTTTGGACAGAACAAGTCCCCTTTCTCATTCATTAAGAAAAATAATTAAATAAAAAGATCAAAATGGTAATCTGAGTTTATTGAATCTTTCAAGTTTTTCTGCTCGCAGTGCATCATCATTATCTTCCATCTAGAATTTTCATTCTTCTTGCCTTTTTACGTTTGATACCTTCAGACCACTCTTCATCTGTGATACGTCGGCCAATATTACAAGATTTTAAGCGAAGGTATTCTTCAATTACTTTGAATACAAAGTGTTCCTTATGAGTGAAATTATCAGGTGTGTCTTTATCATTGTGGGAATTGAATTGAGATGAATCGTACAATATTTCAAAATCCAAGTAATTCCAAATAGTTTTACTGAGATTTTTCAAGTCTACATGATTATTTGCTTGAAGTAATTTCGATATTGTGTTGCATACCGAAACTATTTCACGGGTGCTGGAACAAGGCTGAGTTATTGGATGACCTGCTGCAATCTTTTTCTCAATGAAATCGTCATGGAGTTTTATGTTTTCCCTGAACACAGATAAACAATCTTGGCATCCAGATACCGATTGTGCTTCCAATTTCCGGTTGATATTGAATTCGATTATTGATGACACATATGCAATCATATGTTCTTCATATGGATCCAATTGAGTCTCAACTATCGCTTGATAATCAATGTCTAGTTCGATAGCCTTTGCGTTCATCGCATCACAACATGATGGCGTAGTTCTTGATCCAGATGAAGATGACACTGTCAACATATTTGAAACATCGAAATAATTGCAGTTAGTGTGTCTGGAAGACATGTGGGGTATGCACAGCAATAGTTTACGATAAGCAGCCATAAATTGTTGTGTATTTGGGTTCGTATTTAATCCCAGGCTGCTTCTAATCAAAGAGAAAAATGTTTCAAGCTGATCCTGACTAAATTGAAAAGGGTAGAATACATTTAACGGACCATTCTCAATGTAATCCTTATAAATCCCGACAACACTTGTTATGTTATGTAAAAATCCAAAGAATCCCACGAATTCTTTTTTTTTTCTACGAAAATACGTGTTCACTAAAATCTTTTTGCTTGTTGGGTTTTTTTTTCCTATAACTCTTTGGACCGAAAGTTCACCAACGAATTGTTTAAATTCGTTGAACAATTCGAGGAACTCTGTTATTGTCGAAGTATTTATGGGCTGTTTAAAAAGATTATTTGTTTTTTTCCCATCGCCATAATTCATCACATCAAAAACGTTATTAGTCAATCGTATAAGTTTAATCGTTGGGCGGCCTTCAACAAAATCATCATATTTATCTTCACAAAGTTGCTCTAAAGCATCTGCAACGCCGTTGCTCATCGTTTCCACTGCATATCTAACGGTCATTGGTGATATTTTCCAATTGATATGGCGACGTAGTGTCAGTTTATTTCCTAAATCAAAGTTGTCGGCATCTTGTTTCGCCGCTAATTTCTCTAATAGATCCCATTTTATTGGCTTGTCGTTGTGATAAAGTTTGTGGATTGAAAAATATTTTCGGACAAGTTTCAACATATGAGCAGGATCAAATATGATATAAATATTTCTTTTTTCGTGGGTTGGGCTGGGAAAAAATGGTTTGTCTGCGTTGAAATCAGCACCAAGAATCTCATAGGAGCATATGTTGGGTAACAAACCATCTCCCGTTAGTGAGATGACAACAGCACCAGTAGTTTCAACGCTTCTAATCACTTCTCTAGTCAGAGCAGCTCTATCAACTGAATCAAGGCCAGATAACAGAAAATAAGCGACGGCAATCCGGAAATCTGGACCTACAGCCATATACACTAGTGCATCCTTAGCTACTGATAATGGTGTGTCATTATCTGATTGATTTACCACTGTGCTAAACCCATCGAAACATTGCTTTTGTTCATTCCAGTGAACCTGTTTTTTTATTGACACTTCATCATGTATCAGGCATAGATGCAGTCGTTTCCCATCATTTTTGTATTCTGCCACTTTTTGAGCAAGTGCCTTCAAGGCTATTTGTGTTATGCCAGGCGATCCGTCGACACAACGTAACCATCTTTGAATTGTTCTTTGCGCCGGTAAATGATTGTTAAAGAAGTGTCTCAATTGATTATAGGCCGCTCTTGAAAAGAACAACATTTTTAAGCAAAATTTTCGAACGTTTGGCGGGTATTTTTTCCGTTCCTTGATGGGATGAATCAAACAGCTAAGAACTTCATTTTGTTCCTATAGAAAAGTTTTTGGAAATCAATTTTTCGAGAACATTGTATTCTACGCTATAGAATAACTCATATCGAGGGTGACTTACATGAGAAAAACCTTCAACTATCGTACTTTTTGCAGTTTCTAGCTGTGCCTCTAGATGTTTGATTCTGTCATCTTTTTTTTGAATTAACGATTCTAGTTTTGTGATGGTTTCATTTGCCTTGTGCAATTCAACGGTAGCGTTGAGGATTTTCCGATACACCTCCAAAGATAAAGACACCATTTCAGTTTGAGAACGATCATGAATGTGCTCTAATGCTGGATCATTATCGAAGGAACCACTTGTTGTGTCATTATTCGAGTTCGCTGTTGAAATGTTACAACTTTCACCTATATCATCGGTGGGATTCACAGTAATGCTGTTAAAAATTCAAAAACGTTTTTACAAAAGAAACCAAAATCGTATGTTGATATGTGTCATTACCCAAAATGCGGCAGAACATTTTTTTTTGGACGTACACTTTTTCCGTTTTTCAATAAATCGTTTTTGTTAAAATGAAGGTCACAAATAAATATTTTGCCTTTCGTTGTCTTTCGGTGAGCCTGCATTGTCAGCAACCATGGTTCCCTATCTCCTCCTTTAACCCTGAAATAGTGTCGAAAATTTCGAAATGAAATATTTTTCTATATAAAAAAATCAAATAACCAAAATTTCTTACTCAAAAAGTGATCTCTCTTTATTCCTTTCATTAGTTGAACAGCCGATTATATTGCACACTCTCATTTTGACCGTCAGTGATGAAAAATCCGTTCATTTGTTGATTTAAACATTATTATTCAAATGCGACAAAATTAAAGTGTTACAAACATCACACAGTTTTGCTCGCAGTGCAGCAAACATAACAAAGTGCGCTTGGTTTGACATATAAACAGAAAGTTCGCGCCAAGTAGCACTTGTGTCAAGCTCGCAGTGCGACATCAATACACTTGAGTCAGTTAAACATAGCTCTCAGCACGAACACGTTGAATGTGCGTATATCATTTTCAAAAAACAGGTTCAATTTTATTTTGATATTACTACATTCAATTAAAGAAAAATGTCATATTTTGTCGTATATTTGAAGTGTAAAAAGTGTGTGGTTGTGAAAAAAAATTGGATTCAAAATCCAGTCGTGGGCAAAGAATCGAAAGTCTTCATTTCGGACAATGAACATTCGGACGTCGATTTCAATGCCGCACAAGGGTTTTATTTGCTTAAAAATAAGAGCATGTGCTACGATGGTTTTGTATTGAAGGAATTTAATTCGATTCAATTGGCTGAACAATATGCGGTAAATAAACGTATTGTTCCCCCTGTTCTGTACGCGTCGTGCAAGAAATTTCAACTTGATAGTGTTGTATCAGTTGATAGCATTGAAATTCCCGATTCAGACGACGATGATTCGGTTGAAAATGTGAGTATTCTTGTTGCATGAGTTAATCATTTAAACAAAATTTTTGCTTATAAATTTTATTCACACGAACAGGTCGAGCCATCCAATGATGTGACA
>NW_022598297.1:0-3715 GCF_009176505.1 Sitodiplosis mosellana | reverse complement strand
TCAAACAATCAATAAAGAGTTAGTTATTTCTATTCATAACTCAACAATTCTGTTTAGCAAATGTATTCTGTCATTACATCGCAGATTCGACGAAACGAGTGAGAATGACAGAGGCGGCATAGATGGTGCGTCGAAAAAATTTCCAGCCGATTTTGCTGTTATTAATGCCCACCGGTTTATTTAATACCGAAAACACCCTAATGCACATGCACAGTGACAATGCAAAAAGATAGGCAGATTTGTTTACAAACAACAAAAAATAAACAAAACGAAAATCCCCATAACTAATGTGGCAATGTAAAAATAAATGGCGAACATTTTACATTTCTTATGGGCTGTATACTATGTACAGTAGCAATGCGTTGATATAGGCAGACTTGCTGACAAATAACGGTACATGAACAAAACAAAAATCTCCATATATATGATTTCTGTACTGCAGATGCGATGAAAAAACGCAACGCATAGAATTCAGCCGCTGACCCAGCCAGAATGTTTGAATGTTTTCAGTTAGCTAGCTGACATTAGCCAAATACATTGTCTGGATATTTCAGGAAATTAAAATGTATTGAGAACGACCACATTTTTTTTCATAAAGCCTGACTCCAGTGCTTTTTCCAAAAAATATGATCAGGCAGAAAACTCCGTTGAAACATCCTCTTTCCATATCTGTAAACAACAATTTATGTCAAACACAAGAAAAAAACTCTACAAATCCGAATAGAATACTGAAAAAATCAGTTCCATTGGTAGCATTACGTTATACCAATCGAGAAAAGACAATATAAAAAATCGGACCCTTAAATTTCACACCAAACGCGATTTCTCAAAAATCCGCCTGACTGATTTTAACCAAAAACTGAGCGTTTGTAGCCGGCCATTATACCAACAAAATTGCATATGTCACATATCCGGCAAAATTCGTATATGCATTATCGCGTCACAACTTTTAGGCGGCAAAACGCTTGAAAACTTGATATCTAAAATCAAAAGTCATGACGCGATATTGAGTAAATTTTCACAATAGTGAATGCGAAAAACACTTTTGAACTTCGTATACAGTGATAATACGGCGTCCCAGCGTCACTCAAAATGATATAAGTCTTTTTGAGTCGTAAATCCACGCGTCACTCCATTTTAACCTCGTCTAGAGGTTTTTAATCTGACGCCAAAACTGCCATTTTTGACATTTGGCTTGAAATGCACAGTCTATAGGGCGTCACTTGTCGGACTACCGTCCTCCGTGATAGAGAATTTAATGTGCCCAATCCATTAAAAAAAACACCTCAAGATACGCTCCTCCTTATCAACTCATCATAATTTTGAAACAGACTGCATCATGCCCGAAATTAGTTTCAGTGGAACAACACCAATTAGAGAAACAAAGTGCCACAAGCATGTTTCGGCTTTAAACTGCAACATGATTCGTTATATTGCACTAAGTTTATTACATTTGCTTTGTGTCGCTTTGGTTCAAAATCTTGCGTTGTTGCTCTTTGTTCGTAGACAAATGCCATGCTTCGATTCAATTCTCAAATATTCTGAGGGAATTTTTTGTCGCAACAGTTCAATTTTTTTTTGTGTTAACTTTTCCGAGACTCCAAGGTTGTTCCAAAAAAGACTGTGACTGAGTAGACTGATGGTACGATTTTAATACGCAGAGTCTACACAGTGACGAGTCACATCCCTCTTTGAGCGGAGTCGCAAGGTCGATACTGAATTGTATTACACTTGGCGTGGAATCGTCGTCAAACAAAAGAGACCCAAATGAACATTCTTTGAACATTACCGTATTTTTACTGTGCTTAAGTCGACGTTGCGCCCTCTAGAACGCTGTTCGCAGTAGAATACTATTGCTTTTTTTGCAATGCTCGGAGAAATGTCCTTCGTAACTCAACCATGAAATTTTCGGCTTCAAATTTATTGAATTGGCGGTACGTGTAAATGGAATCGATCCATTTTAAATTCTTCTTTTCTATTCACATAAGACGAAGCAGTTGATACACCTGTTTTTCATTCATTTCAAACCACTTAAAGAAATTATTTTTCTATATCCACTGTACTCGAATTGAGTACGATGATCCTCTTCGATTTTAATCCTTTAGCTTCGGAATAAATTTTATTTGCGAAAAGACCAATTTATGTTCTATGCATTACATGGTTACATTTGCCTCATCGTTTATTTCACCGAACTTGATGCGCAAATTTCGGTTGTGATTTTATTTGGCTCATCATCCTAGTTGAAGCTGAAACCACTTCAAGATTTGCAGAACTTTAAACGCGGTGTGTTCTTTCCTGGAGTGAGTCTTAATACCACTAATAAATTTAGCAGTGTTATACAACTTCCTAAAACTGAAAATTCCAATCGAAAGAAATGAAATGCGAATATTTGTTCAAATTTGCTATAAAGTTCGTGGAAAAGAACTTAGAATAGAATTTGAAAAAAATTATAATTTTTGTTACAAATGAAACGGGGTGATTACTTCGAATCGTGATTAATATACACCACCAGCCAAAAGTTCGAGGCACCCTGAAAAATGCATTATTTACATGTTTTTTCGTCTTATTCTACCCAAATTTAGTTCTTAATGTGAAAGGTGAAAGCCCATTGAAATTCTGACCGATTGAAAGATTTTGTAGACAATATTTGGCCATTGAAGAATGACGGCCAAAATCGGCTTCCTGAACGGGCTATCAGATTAAAAGTTATATATATCATTGGAAAGGTCTTGAAATTTACATGTTATTTATGGTATGAAACACAAAAGACGGCCTGCATTTGGCCAAGATATGGCCGTTTGAAGATTTTGGCCAACATTTTCCAACGGCCATATCTTGGCCAAATGCCGACGGGTTTTGACGTTTTACACCAAAAATGACATCTACTTTTCAACACCTTTCCAATGATATATATTTATAATGTATATCATTGAATATTCTGATCTTCTAATTTCATTCAGAATGCTACATTAGAGTAAGTGAACGGACGGTATTCGGTTCAGTGGCAGCATCTGTTTACAGTTAATACTATCACTGCGCTGATGTTACAAACCGTATGTTTCAAATCCTATTTTTATCACAAAACCGACATTTCTTAGAAATTCCATTTAATCCATTTTCTCCAAGCGTTGGTTTTTCCAAACGAAATGTTCGATTTTTCGAAAACTGAGTTGTTTTCTTTGGATGCGTATTGGAACTTGTCAACTTTGACAGATATCAAAATAGAAGAAATTAAAAAAAAAATACATCGCCTGAAATAAATATTTATAAATTTATAAAGTTAAATTTGTCGAATTTTCTACATATGAATGTCGTTGAACTGTATGTGCACAGATTTTTTTTTTGAAAATTCTTCAAAAAGACATATTTCATTTCAATTGGATAAAATTTATACATCAGATTCCACAATTTCCTGAGAATTATTCGGATAGAGGAGTTGTTTGAAAATAATAGATTTGGCTAGAAATTCTTCAATTGCAGTTTTTGCTTGATATGCGACAAACCACAAATCTCGTTTCGAGAAATCACTCTGTTTACAAACCTTCTACAGGTCGCGACAAGTCTAGTGGCATGCATAACAACTATGCCATGATTCATAGCCCATAAACTTAAAACTTTTTGCAAATGTTCTGAGAAAAATTTGATATAATCCGGACAATACCGGCCAATTAAAAAAAAAACACAACATTGAAGTTCAATAGAGATTTTGGCGGTG
>NW_022598296.1:0-4877 GCF_009176505.1 Sitodiplosis mosellana | reverse complement strand
TCTAGTTACGTTTCAAATCATAGTCCATGTCAACTCAATGCACTCTGCAATCGACATGGATCTGCCTTTACAGACGTAAAACTTCTCGTCAATTTATCTACCGGTATAAATTGAGCGACGACTTTTGCTGTCCTAGAGTCTCAAATTAACGCGTAATTAAACGCTTCACATAGCCTTTGTCCCTTGGAAACGTTTACCAAAGGTTATCTTGGACCGTTTGCATAGACTAATATCAGGCATTTCCATCTTGGTTGCATGACTGTTTTCGTTTTCATGTTCCTACTATTGTGATTACCGCATAATTTACGAAAAGAGCATGGTTTTTAACGAGGCGAGAACTGATAGTTATCGAAACCTATTGCTACAAATTGTCTATTATTTTAAATATGTAACAGTCTTGCACTCTTTTCCTGCCAAACCTCAATCAAAACCCACATTATATTCAGCCAGAGCTTGGCGGTGTTTAATAAAATAAAAAAAATAAAAAAATAAATTACCGTTGTTATCACGCGGGTGTGCCAAAAAGTCTGCCTCTACGTTGGCTAAGAAATCTTCCAAATGGCCAACGGACGACCATGTGAAACCTGAAACTCGTGTGCGGTAACGTGGTAGCAAACCATTAATAAGAAAATCTAATTTGCGTTGTTCCGAGAAATCAGAGAACGATGACATTTTTAACATCATGTCCGCGAAATATTCACCAATTGACTCGTTGATGTTTTGTTTGCGATTGGCAATGCACATGAAAAATGAATGCTGTCGTTTACCGATGTATTTGGCGTGTAACGCTTTGCGTAGATCGTGCCATCCGTGGAATTCATTGCGATGTGAAAAATACCACGTTTTTGCTGGACCGTCCAACAGCCAAATCATGCCTGCGAGCAGATCTTTATCTGAAATACCATACATACTTTGCCGTAGGTCGACGTCTTCCAGAAAAATAACCAAATTGTTGACCTCTTCATTCGATTTTCCTGAGAATTTAATGCCCCATTTATTTACAGGCACGAAGTTTGTGTGTTTGTGATAATTTCCTTGGAAATTCGGTGCTTGTGCCTGATGGTAATTGTTATAAATCGTTTGGACTGGCACTGGAGCGTTCACAACGGAACACGTGCGCCCGATTTCAGGTTGGCACGGCTGACTATCGAAATTTTGTTGTGCGGCCGTAGCCGGAATTGTACCAAAATTTGTTTGTGTTGTGTTAGTTTGCTCCAAAACTCAAACTGTTTCGACGAAAACCGGTTAAGTCAATCGGCTGATTTATCGCACTTGGACGTGGTGTCGAAGACCCGTTTCCATTTTGTGTTGATAAATTTGGAGTAGAATCTACCCGTGATGTCGAAGATTCATTTCCATTTTGTGTTGATACATTCGGAGTGAAGTCTACCCGTGATGTCAAAGACTCACTCACACTTGTTGGCTGTGGCACATTCGCACTTGAAACATTCGTACTTGACACATTCACTCTAACTTGATCAGAATTTTCAGTCGAGATCATTGGCTCGTTGGCAGACCGATTTATCCGAGAACGTGGTCTGAAACTGAGTAGTTCAGAAAATTTCGTGCGAGTTGTCTTCATTTTTTCTTTCAATTTCTGCTTCTGTTCATCTGTACCGGCATTGTCCGTATGAGGAATGCGGTTCAATGTGTTAATGATGTGAATGTAACGGGACATGAATGTGGTGCCGTAATCTCTGTTATTTTCAACATCTCGAAGGAATTTCTCCAAATTTTCGATTTTAGTTTCACATTCTGGCAATTCTGTATCTGGTGGCGACAAATTATCTGTAGGGATTTGTTTAGTGCCTCTTCTTTCATCCCGAAACAATTGACTAAGTAACGCGGTTTGTTGGCGAATCGTGTCTCAAATAACGGCTCCACGAATTTTCAATTCATACGCTATTTCATCATCGTCTAAATGTTCAGGTTGGCATGTGTAAATGTTTTCCTGATCATCTTCCGAATAATGAGACAAATTATGCGCCATTGTTTACTTTTATTTGTTTGGCACTACCAAACGAGAAAAAATCACTAAAATTCGATTTTCAAAAGGAAAGAAAATGCCAGTGGTAAAGTGCCAATAATGTGATTGAATTTTGAGACACGTTTGAACATGAAAAGTATTGAAAATTTGAAAAAGTAATTGAAAATAACCGAGAATAATGTCGTATGAATTGTTCCAAATAAAAATTGAAGCGTCTGGATTCAAACGGGATTGTTCAGTATGTCGACGACACAATGCACTTTATTGTATGTGATGCTAACATATCGCGCGCATAATGTCACTGTGCGGTACTGTGATGCGGACGAGAGAAAAAAAAATGATACTCAGAAAACGGTAATTTTGTTTCGCACTCAACCTTCTGTTCACTTATTCCCAGCCCCCCGTTACGATATTTTTATTTTATTTGCCAGATTGTTATTTTTTTCTGTTTTTTTTTTTTTTTTTTTTTTTTGTTGTTGGCTTAAACACTTTTTTCTTTGTCTTTGATCGAACGAGTGCTGAAAAAGAATTTATGGGTTAGTTGTGTGAATGCATGCAAAAATTTTCCATTCGCACCGCTATGTGCGTCGGTTAACGGTATGACCAAATGATATTTCTCCACTATTTGCGATTTCAATTTCTACTCTCCTAACCTCTCCCATTGATATTCTTTGTGATTCCAATGCAAAAAAAAATTCAACTTTTACTTTACTTTGTGCAAAAAAAATTACTTTTCTTCAATTTTGGTGTGGCTCTCGGTTTTCAATCTAGTTTTACTTATAACAATATCACAATTTTCATTGAAAAAAAATCAATTTTTATGTTGGGAGTGTGCACTCCGTAGCGGTTTCTATTTGTTCGATGAAACGCAATTAATTTCTTTTTCTTGGTCGCCAGTGATATGACTTTTTGGTCCGCCGAGCAAAAAACAGATATACTTACGAGCTCACACTGAAATAATTCACTTGCTAAAACAAAATCAAATCTACTGAAAAATAAAAAGATCGATGGCTTCTCTTTACTTTACTTTAATGAATCGATTTGCGATTTTCACTTAAAATTAAAACACTGTGTTCCCTAACAATAGCGCCGAGCTCCTAACAAAAACTTTACATTGAAACAGTTACGGTGTCGACGACGGAGATTTACATCCGTGGAATGTAGGCGATTCTGATTGGCGGATTTTACCTTGGTGACGATTTCTTTGACAATGGTTCTTTGTTGCTGACGATTTTCGCTTGCGATTGATGTTGGATTTTAATCACCGCGATTTGAGCTGGTTTCCTTTTGGCTGCTGTCGGGCAGGCTCTCTCCGGTGGTTGTTTGATGTTCAATCGATGCAATGGCGTCGCTCTTGCTTTTTGTGTCTCGTCTCTTTGAACGCCCAAAATAGAATGCTTGTGTTTTTTTCTTGCGTCGATTCAGCCGCCTGCTCATGTTCGCTTTGAGCTCCTTTTTCGTGTTTTGTCTGTTGGCAATTCGTGTATCGCCTCGCGCGCTATATTGACGTCTCAAATAAATCTACTACATGTTTGATAGCTCGGTGCCCCTATTGACAAAGGCGCTATTGAAATCGCAATTAAATTCATAATTATGATATATTTAAAATATCATAACAATATTTCATTGCTTTTCTGCCATTTTCAGATATTTTTAGAAAAAAATCGATTATCCGTCTTTTTCGATTATCCGTCAACATATCGGTCCGGTGACTGACGGATAATCGAGACTCTACTGTAGTCAAAACTGAAATTCTGTGGACCCGAAAAATGAACTCAGCACTAGCACAAAACACATTTATGCCTGTAGCTTGTCTCTACTTGACTGAGAAATGTTCGGTTGTGCAATTAAATGTACAGTTTTTTACGCTCTTTCAAATGACACTAGGCTTGTTGGTTTATGACTTGCCTGTGACGAGAAAAGCCCCACCTTCCCCTATCATTTCTGGGCCACGTTTCAGTTAAAATTATCATATCGTGTTCGCAGGAAGCGGCGGTACAAAAGAAGCGTTTGTGTTTGTTGCATATGCTGCGACAGTTTTGATAGTAGATGTATGTGTCAAACTCGATTCCCTGATTTGTTTTTTTAAATATTTCAAAAAGTAGACAAAAGATTCAAGTACGGGTGGTTTTATTAATTAGTAGTGGTCAATAGAATTTGATTACACTATTAGTGGAATATGATATCTCGCAAATGTTTGCCTTTTTCCTTGATGCAAAGTTTGGCTCGATTTTTGGCATTTTCCATGACTTTTTCCAATGTTTCGGTCGATATGGCTGCGATTTCTCGTCGAATATTGCGTTTTAAGACTTTGAGAGTCTTTGGCTGGTCAGCATACACCTTTCCCTTCAAATAGCCCCACAAAAAAAAAGTGCGGTGCAGTCAGATCAGGTGATCGCGGTGGCCAGTCGAAATTACCCTTTTTTGACACCAAACGGCCTGGGAACATTTTTTTCAACAAATCGATAGTTAGACGAGCTGTATGAGCCGTAGCTTTATCCTGTTGGAAATAGTGGTCTTCCAAGCCGTTTTTCTGGACCTCTGAACGCAAAAAAGTGTTCACCATAGCTCGATAACGGTCACTATTCACCGAAATTGCATTGCCATTTCGGTCTTCGAAGAAGAGAGGTCCAATGATGCAATCCGCACATATTCCGGCCCAAACTGTCACTCGTTTGTCATGGAGAGGCTTTCCACGATATTGTTCTGGGTTTTCGGCTGCCCAGAAACGACAAGTTTGCTTGTTTACGTTGCCATTCAAGTCAAAATGTGCTTCGTCGCTCATGATGAGTTTGTTCCAAAAATCATCTTCACTTCTCTCCAAATTTTGCATTGTTTTACCATACTGCAAACGTCTGGGATAGTCTTCCACCTTCAATTGTTGCACCAT
>NW_022598295.1:0-2796 GCF_009176505.1 Sitodiplosis mosellana | reverse complement strand
AGAATGTTCGATACATGTCTGTGCTTGTTCACGTTGTGAACGTGCTCGTGCAAAATGCTACCATTCGCTGTTGCGCGCGCTGATCACGCATCAGTAGCATGCACAGCAAACAAAATTCTCGGAATCACTGGCCATGCGAATTTCACAACACTGTCTACTCATTACAATCGATTCCTATTTCGTTTTATTTTCTATCCAAAATGATAATTTCATTTCAATAAATCTGATCTCTCATCCTATTTTTATTTTCTATCCTTTTGCAATGAATTCTATCCTAATTCCAAATTTTTTCCAATCATTTCACAACACTTGTTGCTTCTAGCCGCTTCACCACAGTAATGCTGGTGATGCCGACTTTTTTCTCTCATTCCGCTTTGCACTCTCTCCGATATTGCACACTCTGTCCGTTGCGTGTGTATATGTGCAGTGCTCATGCTGTCGCATCTGCTCTGCCCAATGTGAACAATATTGCTATTGCAATTTCCGTGCTCAACTCTTTCGGACTGACACTTGTCGTCCACGGCGAAATTAATTCGCCATTCCAAATACCCTCTTCCAAATGAGCATAGCTCTCTGTCCAAGTGTGCGTGCAAATTTCATCGCACATCGTCTTTCCAATGTGAACAGCATCGCTATTCATCGTCTCCTATTTGATGGTGTGTGCAATTCTCATTGCTTTTCACACCTCTTTCGTTCAGAACAGCATCGCTGTTTGATTCTTTCCAATGTGAAACATTTATGTTTCAATCTGTCCGACATGTTGGTTTTTTCTCTATCCAATAAATTCTCTCCAATTAATCGTTTCCAATGTGAATTTCATCACTCTTTCGGCCATATTGGTTTTCAACTCAAACCAATTCTGTCCTATCTTTCCAATATCAATCTTTTTTGATGAATTTTATTTTAATGCAACAGTTCAAGTGAAAGTTAATCTCATAAATTATGACTCATATATTCCGAAATTCAGTTTATTCTAACTGGATTGTCCCACTTAATCCTAATCAATAGCAACTCAACACATCAACTAATGTAATTGAATTCAAATCCAATTCCAAACGATTCAACGCATTTTGTGTTCGAATCAATCCATTTCCCATTGAGCTCTATTCCCATTCTAATCCAATCCAATCCAATCCAATTCCCATTGACATAGTCATGAAATGATTCATTTACTGTGTCAATGGTATTTCCGTTTGCGCAAACGAAAAAAAAAAAAAAAAAAAAAATATCTAAGTTCAAGTTCACTTTTGTATACTGATTGGCATACAAAACTCCAAGCGATCGCATTCCAATTTGATACACTTATGTCAACAAGTAAAAATTCCCATCCTAACATTGTATGCATACATTTATCCGATTGTTGACTGTACCAAAATCCAAATTCTTTCTCCAAATATCCATGCTTCGACGAATATTCGTACGAAAGCAAAATCCAATCCAAATGTGCTCAACTGAATTTTCACGCATCAGTTTTTATGACTTTATAAAGAACCGTGACGTTTATCGCTCCCAAGAAACGATAAACTCTCGACTGCTGTGTTGAACGTGCACATTCTTGTTCAGCATCGAACGGTATTTTGTCAACGACAAGCACTTTTACCCTGAGATCATCACTTTTTCTTTCACTTGTTGCAATTTTTTCCAATCCGATTTCCTGATTATTCCTAACAATTTTCTATTCCTATTCCCAAATTCTATCCAACAGTTAAATTCCTTGCAATTCTATCCAATCCGATTTTCCGATTATTCCAAAAAAAATCTTTTTATTCCTATTCTATCCAATTGAACATGTTGCAATATTGCGCAATTCACTTCCCAATTTCAACACTTACATTTTGTTTTCGATGATCTCGGCGTTTTCGGAGCCATTCCACCAATTTATTCACCGAAATAAAAATGAAGTTGTTGATTTTATATAAAATCCGAAAAATTTTTGCTTATTTTAAATTATTTTAACGATTTTCAACGTTGAACACAATTAGGCAAAGAATTGCTCACACTCAATTGCAAAAATGCGGCTTATGCTTTCGAGTTTTATGTGTATACAAAACAAGTGTCAATCGTTCTCTCCGATGCTGCTGCCAGCGTGTGTCCGTGTGACTTGTGTCGCACGCACACTTATCCGATTCTCCTCGAGTATGCTTTGACTCTCTTTCCAAATATCTCTCCACTCCAATTCGCCGCCTGCTCGTTCACAGTGTACGCTCGTATACATGTGATTCCTATCACAGTACTCTCGAGCAAACAGTAGCGCGAAAATACTCGCGTATTTGTGCAACCTGCGACGGGAATGGCAATATATTTGTCATTCTATTCCGATGGTGTGCGTGCAACTCCTATTGCTACTACACTTCCGTTATGAACAGCATCGCCGTTCGCTTTATCCAATGTGAACATTTGTTCATTTCTATCCTCCATATTGGTTTTTTATTCTGAACCAATATTTTCCAATCTATCCGATAATAATTTTTATCATTGAATCTCACTTTCACGTAGCTCTGAGCGTGGGACTGTGCACGAAAACTCACAGTCGAAGGACCATAATGTATAATAACAAGCTACTAGAAATGAAACTCAATGTATTTATAGTTGGAAAAAATATTAAAAACCAACTTTTATTTATACGTCTGTCCGATTCCAATGTTCTCTTATGACTAACTCATATTGTGCAAATCGGCTGACAGCACGTAAGGCAACTGTCAGTCGTGCTTAACCAACTTCAACTCGAACGGCAGCGCCATTCGATACAGCCTGAGTTAGTAAATTTAGCTGAGCTAAGGCCTTCTCAGCAGCAAA
>NW_022598294.1:0-6702 GCF_009176505.1 Sitodiplosis mosellana | reverse complement strand
TTCCGAATTTTGTTATTCCATTTTTTAATGGTATCAATTATATTATATCATATCATTCGTTTGATCTATTTTAGGAATTTCTCTGTGTATTTCATTTTATAAGTGCTCCGCTTCTCCTTCTCTTGTTGTTCGCTTCTCTTCCTCTTGTCGTTTTACTGTTGTTTCTTTAGTTTAATTTTTGACAACTTCTAAAAGATGGTATGCAGTCGCAAAGCATTGTCAATAAATAAAGTCTGATATAGCCGAATTCCAATTCACTATAATATTTTTCTTCTTCATCAATATAGCGCTGCTTTTCCTTCAATAATTCGATGCAAGTCCTCAAGTTTAAATATCCACGATGATCTTTTATTACATTGGCAATTCGCTTAAGCGTGCTACTCATAGCCGAATGTATTTCAGACGGTTCTATATTATCTTCACAATTCTCAACGTCTCAATCAATATATTACTTTCTTTAGCTGTACCCAATATGTTACTTACTTTGATGTGTTTGACTTTATGCCTTTTTCAACTGACTAATTTTGATTGTAATACACAACAGCATATTTATACTTCAGAGCACATTTGGAATTGCCCTTCCCTCCCAGAATTACAACTCAAGGCAATCCACATTAAATTTTGATTGATTTACAAACTTCACATGAGTCTCTGCACAAGGTCAGATAATGTTTTTCTGTTTTTTTTTGTCTGTTGTTCAATGCCCTAATTACGTAAATTGTCAAAAAAATATTCATGCATATCGTCGATTCATTTACATGTAAACGTGTTCTACCAAACTATTTCTGCGTGGAGAGGCATAAGTAAAAAAATAAGAAAAATTGGTAGCTAAATCCGACTTTCATATAAGTTGTTTTGATGCCTTGCTAGTTGGCTTTTTTATAAAGAATTTTTTTCGGGTTTTTCTTTACTTGTTTTCCACTAGGATTTAAAATCGATTTGAATACTAATGAAAAAATGAGCGTATGTAAAGAAATTCCCAAAACATGTACTGTGTGCATTTCGATTTTCCTGATTTTGGAAAAAATTGAAAAGTATGCGAAATCTTTTTGCAAAGATGGCTTTTCGAAATTACTTCTCTTTTCTTTCTTTTATTAGAGATGCCGTATACTCTTCGAGCTCTTTTTCTTCTTGAATTTCTTCTGGCGTTTTTTGTTTGGTCGATGATTTGTAACGTAAGAGATCCAAAAAGGATGGCGTCACTAAACAGTTTTCTTCTGTCTCGTTTCCAGTGTCTCCGTTTTTTCGAGAAATATTTTGACCGTTGAAAATATTCTCTGTTACATCGTCATCAGAATCACTATCGGAATCAGAATCACCGCCGGAACTAGCGTCGTCAGAGCTATTGGCGCTCTCTGCCGCATCATCGGACTCAGAATCACTGGCGCTCTCTGATTCGTTTTGATCACCGTCGTCGGAATCACCGTCGTGATTTGAACCATTGTCGTTATCACTGAAAAAGCAAAAAATTAACTTATCTACAAAAAAAAAAATGATTCGCACCTTTCCTCGTTGTTGGTATGAGATTCCCCTCCGTAGTTTTGTGTTTCTCGATTTTCTTCATTGGAAAATGATGCACCCGACGGAAGAGCTGCAGGAGCGAAAAAATTGTTGTCGGAGAAATGTACGGACAACGAAATGGCGTTTGAAACCGAAACACTGTCATCGGGAACAAACTGAGCCCATTCCGGATCAGCAATTTGGCTGCAGAAAAATCATAATAAAATTAATAATACAATGGAAAATAAAAAAAAGAAAATTACCTTGTCTCCTGCACGCTGATGTAGTTTTTCTCAGGGAGACTGTAATAATATTTCTGCGGAAAATTTTGAGCGTTGTAAGTAGATTCGTGTTGATTGCAGTTGGTTTGTTGATAACCACCAATTTGGGCCGTTGTGTCAGAACCTTTCCTGAAAAATTAATTAAACAAGTAAAATCTGGGAAAAGGTGTTGTCGTAGTTCAGTTGACGACAACTCTTGAACACACCTGAAAAACACAAAAAAATTAATTAAATGCCGTCGAAAATTACAATTAGCGAAGTGCATACCGTGTCTGATTAAATGTATTTTGTTGTTTTGCAACCACACTTGTTGCGGGGCTGTTGTAATCGAAACTGAAAAAATTACAAATTGAAAAGAACCACACTAAAAAATGCTGCAAAAAATTGCTCATACCACGGTTGATTCAACGTATTTTGTTGTTTTTGTGCGTACTGTGGTTGATTGAACATGTTTTGTTGTTTTTGTGCGTACTGCGGTTGATTGAATGTGTTTGGTTTTGCAATTGTCGCAGAGTTATAGCATGCTCTGTATTTCCTTCATCTTGCCCATCACTGTTTGTTTCCCCGATTGCCCATTGGTCTGCCCATTTTGTTTATTACAATTACCAGATTTGGTGTTCTGTTGTGAACATCTAGGATAGGGAGTAAACCTCGATATTGAAGGGAATGGTTCAGTGCTCCCCCCTTTGGAACCCAACGTGGAAGATTTTGGAAAGTAAAGTTCTATTCCGGATCTTGCTTCTTGCATCACTTGGTCTAATTTCTTCTGAAGATCCTCTGCCGTCGCATTTTTCAAGTATTCCGGCGTTACTTCACTCTTAGTCAGTATTCAATGCGTCGATATTTTTTCAGCCAATCTGCCATTCGCTTGTTACTCGTACCTTCCCGTCTCAAACTCTTCGTTCAGGTCCCTTACTATCTCTCGGTAAACACCTTCAATGCGCGCAAAATAGCTCCTGTCCTGTTGCCTGGTTATAGCCTCGTACTCGACTTCCCGTTCCAGTTCTGCCTCGTAGTTTCCAATAATATGCTCTGGCAATGTGGGTGGCACTCCACCAAAATACTGTGCCCACAAATTGATAAGAGATAAAAGTTCACTTCTTACTTGATTGTAATAATTGTCACGCTGTATCAGGAAGTCGTGGCTATTTTGGTCGCCTAGTTGACTGAGGAACTCGGTGAATGTTCCAGTTACGCGCACTATTCTCCTGAAACTGGCTTGTTTCTCTGGCAACCACTGGTTCATTTATACGACACTAACCTTTTTTCACTGTCTGTTATCCCTTGGATTTTTAAAAGTCAATTTCCCGAAAAAAATCGATCACACATTAATATCGCGTATCTGCCTCTTATGCCGAGGTGATAAACTGCACAAATATATTCCTCTCTAGTTTTTGGTTGATTCACTAACGAAAACGTAGCTTGTTTTAAAAATTCTTCTTCGCGTGCGACAAATGTTTGGTCTCGTGAGTCATTCGGTTTTGGGTCCATCCAACAGTACGGATCCATCGGTTTAGAATGAATTTTGATTCCCTGAGACCGGTAACTGTTTACTTTTTGATGGATATTGCACTGACAAGGAAACATGCGTGTTTCTTCCCTTTTTTTCACTTATGAACACATTCCCTTCGCGCGCACACTTTTATTTTCATCAATTTTATTTTTCTTTTCACTTCGCAAAATATGTTCTCCTGCGCGCCCACACCTTGAAGAGGTTTGGTTTGAGTTCAGAGAACAATCACTGTACCAAAAAAATACGTTTTCCTGCGCGCCCACACCTGGAAGAGGTGTAGTTTGAGTTCAGGAAACGGTAACAGTTTTTTGCTTCATTTAAACAAATCACTTAGGCAAATTTTGCCTCACAGTCGAAGGACCAATGTTAATATTGAAAGCAAAAGAAAACAAACTTTAATTTTCACTTTAACTTAAACACTTTATTTTGCCTTCAATTTGGTGGTTTCGTTTTTTGCAGACGAAATATGAAATGCTTACAAAGTGAAATCCCTGGAACAACTAACTTAGCCTACGGGTTGGTCGCGTTTATATACGCTACCAACCCGGATCTAGCAAGTGAGCTCATCATTTGATGAACTCACTGCATTTTCCCTATTTGAATGGGATGAGCGCGATCATTTGTTTATCCAAATTCCCCTTATCTGGCGGTAGTGAATGAGCTCATCCTGCGATGAGCACATCCACCCCGTATTTGGGCGTGATGATGCGTTGCTAAACACATCACCCGCATATGGAGTGCCAGATGGTCGCAGAAGCGACCGTCTGCCTTTCGCTCCATATTTGGAACCTTGCTTAAGCTAATTTAAATTTGGTAGGTTTTTGCTGATTCTTGGAAGCATAAATGAAGGCGTTATTTCAGCTTTCGTTTGTGCTTCCAACAGACGGATTTTACGGGTTGGGCAATCCGTTTGGATCTATGAAGAATGTTACATCCTTTGCAAGCAGTTCTAAACACGCAATTGTGGCGGAATCTGAAAGTGGTCCCGTAAGTGCACGCAATCCCCTGATAAAACGTATGTAGCCGCCGATGGTTTCAAGCTGCAATTTAATCGAGTACGAGCCTACCCTGTAAATGAACCGCGCAAAATGAGAAGTTATTCGCTCGGCTAGACGATTCAACGATTCAAGCAACCTATCGCTGACATCGCCCGAGTTCGGAAGAAACGCAAAAAACAGGTCCGAAATTTCCTCTTTTGGTATAAGCCAATCTGTCTTGTCTGCACATCTCTGTTTTTGCAAAAAGTTCATTCAGCCGAAGAATTGTGTGCCGACAATTGTAATGGTGGATATTGAAATAAACGAAAAACTTTTCCAACAAGTGACTGTGGCAGCCCAGCGCAGTTGCTATTTCGCAGTAATATCTTTGTGCCAAAGCTAGTATATGCTCGTGCCTTGCTGCACCCGTTTTTACGCTGTCAAGCAGAGAGACGGCTTCCAGGAAAAAATTCTCTTTTGCATTCGCTTTACATTTATGCAAGATAAAAGCAAACATTTCGGACGCATTGTTTGATTTACGCGTTCCGAGTATATCCGTGCTGCTCAATTGCCAATAAAGCATACACAAAATCTCAACCTCATGTTCATGAAAGTTGACATAGGCGGGTGCGTTTTCGGGAAGCAGCCCGTTCAATACAGCCACGGCCCATTCTTTTTTATTGACCGTTTCCTCTCATTGTTTAGGCGTATATTTTGGTTTACAATCGCCTGTGCAGCAGATTACCACTCTTTGGAAACTGCTCTGCGTTGCAGTGAATAGTTAACCGAACAGTAAGCATCGTTTACTTTTGCCAAACTACAATTGGGGTTAAATACAATGTACGTGAGCAATTGCGTTGCAAGAGGGTTCCGTAGAACAATTATCTAGATTTTGTTATTTTCCGCAATGTAACAATAATTCAATGTTATGGGCCTTGGTAAACTAGAAAATAGTTTCCAATGCTTTAACAAAGCAGCAACAAAAGCTTTGCGCATTACTCGCTGGCTGCTGTTTTGAATAACACAAAGAAGTGAATGTATGATGCATACAAAAGTGCATTTCTCTCTCTCCTCCCAATGTATTTTTCTGCTTCAAAATTTGTCTATTTTAAAGACAGACGATGAGTATACATTCGATCTAATGCTTACCCTTGTCTAACCAAATGAATCGTATAACCTTTATCTGAATATATGTGAGCTGGAAGAAAATAAAAAACGGGAGAAGAAGAAGAAGAAAAGAAAAAAAGACACAAATGTTTGTGTTCCACTCAAAAACCTTTATTTCATCAAAGAAACCAAAAACGCATACAAATGTAAATGAATTAAAAAAAAATTAAAAACGCACAATCAAGAAAATTTACGTATAAAAATGAATGAAAAATATGCACGTACAAGAAAAAAAATAGATGAAAAATTTAGAATGAAGAAAAAAAGCATACGTGAGAAAAAATATTAAACTATTGATTTGTTTAAAACGAGTCTACCATTGATTATTTTAGCCCCCTCCATTTGACATGGTGTTGCACATTTCCAACACCTATCGCAATCTGAATCTTAATTACAACCAGCAAACTGAAGCGGTATTTCGGTAATGTTATGTGTAGTAAAGCTCCAATCGCTCGAATCTTCTCGTGGACCGCAATTACTCCAACAAACACCTGAGATGCAGCCCGAATTAAATTCATTGCAGTCATTTGCTCTACGGCTAATTCTCTCTTCTTTCGCTCGTTCAAAGTGATCTCGTGCCATTTCCGCAGCAACACCACCAGCCGCTGCTGAAACGCTGAAAACTATAGCCCATCCAAGCTGTTTCCCTAGCCAACCAATAATAGCTGGTGCAGCTCCTGCTGTGAGAGCGAGTTGTCTTTTCTTTCTCATAACTACTCGTTTATTTTTATTGTTGTTAAATTTATTGAAATCTGGCACAGATCGATGACTTAATGATTTGGTAATATTTTTCGGAGTTTCCAATGTAGTATTATCAATGTTGATCTGATCTGATGGCCTCAAAAAACGCGATATATTGTTTTTACCGAACGCACTTTCACACAAATCAGCAAGAGTTTTGCGTAACGTAATAATTGTAAATCCGATGGCAGCAGGTAAAGCGTCTGATTTCACTGCGGTTTTCGCGATTTCGAATCCAGCTCGCACGAATCTTTTTTCAAGAAATGCTTTATGTCGGTAACCCCTAGACGTGAACATCATTATTCTAATGTTTTTTGTACATGATTGATAAAGCAATGAATGAAAAACACTTTATTTTTTATTTCTCAAAAATCTCAAAAAATCACTTTAATTCTTATTGCTTTCTTGCTGGATTCTTTTTATTTGCAGAAGAAATATGAAACTGCTCACAATGAATTCCCTGGAACAACTAACTAAGCCTACGGGTTGGTCGCGTTTATATACGCTACCAACCCGGATCTAG
>NW_022598293.1:0-5750 GCF_009176505.1 Sitodiplosis mosellana | reverse complement strand
ATTTTCTATGAGAGTATTGATTTGAATCGAACCTTAATGTGACTTTGTTTTGCTTCATTTCCAAACCGTGGATTTTTATCGAATAAGAAATGTGATGTGATTCATGATTCAATAAATGATGTTCGGCAGGCTGACATGAAACGATGTCTACACAGTTTGTCCAAATTAAGTTGAGCATATTTCCATTATCATTGCTGTGCTTGTTGATTTGATGCAATCCCAATTCATGACATGTATCGAGAATGATCAATTCTTTCTTTCCTGATGCATAAATTGGAATCGCAATTTCTGGATCATCGTTGTCATCAGTAAACCAGGATAAATTAGGTAAATTGAAGTCACCTGAAAGTTATGTACCGAACACATGGAAACGCTCTAATGTAAGACCTGTGTACAAAAGTGGAGCTAAATATAAAATTGAGAACTATCGTGGAGTAGCAGTGCAATGCATAATACCAAAACTGTTGGACTCGATAGTAGCAAATCATTTGAATTATCACATGAAGAACATCATCGATGGCAGCCAGCATGGTTTTGTCAAAGGAAAATGAACAATAACGAATCTGGCTGAATTTACTTCACAAACATTAGTCAACATGCAACATGGAACTCAAACTGATGCAATATATCTCGACCTTGCTAAAGCGTTTGACTCGGTTGACGTGAAACTGCTCACACACAAGCTGAAAATTATGGGATTGAATGAGCAAATACTAAAATGGATAAAATCATATCCAAGTGAACGTCAACAAATTGTAAGATTGAATGGAGCCATGTCTAATCCCATCGAAGTAACATCGTGAACAGGTCAGGGATACCCGATTGGAGCGACACTGTTTGTCCTGTTTATCATTGATTTGCCACATTGTCTAATGAACTCCCAATTGCAATCGTTTGCCGATGACACTCGTTTTTCAATGCAAATAAAGCGACATGATGACTGCTTGGCACTTCAGGCTGACTTAAATAGAGTTGTTGATTATTTCAAACGTAATCGCATGAACTTGAACGTCAAAAAAACGAATTACGTATCATATCACCGTGGCGAGCTGAAATTTGACTTCAAGTACACTATCGAAGGGAAGTTGATCGACAGAGTCAAAATAATAAAGGACCTTGGAGTAATTCTGGATGAAAAACTGAACTTTAGCGCACATATAGAGTATATAACTGCTAAAGCCAAATCTAGACTTGCGTGGATAAAGCGTTCAACGACCCATGGACCATAAAGAAACTCTTCTTCACATTCGTATTACCTATTATTGATATATACGGATCGCAAATATGGAACCCACACACCAATGAGATAATTGCTAAAATTGAATCAGTCCAAAAGCAATTTCTACTGTTTGCACTGAGAAAAATGCAATGGTCACACAGATTCGTCTTGCCACCATACAACAATCGTCTGCTGTTTCTACAAATGATCACGTGCATATTTGGACATAAAATGCGGTTGAACATATTTGGACATAAAAAGAGGTTTTACATTGCAATTTTTCAATTTATTTCGATTTTTTGTAATTTTTTTGCAAAATTTTTGAAGTCCTATAACTTCTCAACGACCCGAAGTAGAGCAATAGTGTCCGTGGCAACTTTTTAGTACTCCTCAAGACCTTTGCATACCATGTTCTAAAAGTACTAAAAATGTACTAAAAAGTGCTAAATTGTGGAAAACCTTTACTTTTGGGTATTTTTACGATTTTCAACATTTACTAGATTTTAGTACATTTTTAGTACTTTTAGAACATGGTATGCAAAGGTCTTGAGGAGTACCAAAAAGTTGCCACAGACACTATTGCTCTACTTCGAGTGAAATGTAGAGCTGTTGTATTCATTCCATCGCAGCAGGTACACTCCGTGAATGATTACAACAACAAAATACAGACGTTTCGTTTTAGTTCGGTAGTTTGTGGTATGGAAAATCTAGATGGCGCCATCAGTAGCGAATCTGATGCTCTGCAACTTTGGTTGTATATGTTTTTTAATTTTCTCTTCAGCCATCATAACTTCCAAATGCTTTGGCCAGGTGGTGTAAGTCTATGGTCTCTCGGGACTAATGGATTTTGGACCAAATGGGACCATCCTGGATCTTCGAAATTCGAAAAACAATTTTCGAATGAAATTTTTTTAACCTAATATTGAAATTCTAAATATATTTTACAATTTTATTTTCGAAAACTATCATTTCAAAATTCGAATATTTAATTTCTTCGTGTAATTTTGAAAAATGCATTTCCGAAATTCGAACACATTTAAATTTTTTATAAATAACCATATGGACCATTCCATGGAAACCGTAATTTATTTTCTTCGAAATATCGTACTTAACGTTATCAATAGATCTTCATGAACTTTGGTATAGCTTAGTATTTTACAATACTCAACATGTCCTTGAAATTGTTGTACGATGATTGTCATCAAACGAAATCAATTATTTCAATAGAATTTAAAATAAATGGATTTTCTTAGTTTTTTTCTAGTATTAAAATAACAGATGAAACACCTCTAGACGAGGTTAAAATGGAGTGACGTTCCTGTGCGTGGATTTACCACTCAAAATGACTGATATCATTTTGAGTGACGCTAGGACGCTGTATTATCACTGGGTACGAAGTTCAAAAGTGTTTTTCGCATTCACTATTGTGAAAATTTATTTACAATAAGAAGAAATGTCTTGCGTCACGACTTTTGGACGGCAAAACGCTTTAAAGCTTGACTTGGAGACTAAATTCAAAAGTCGTGACGCAAGATATTTCTCCTTATTGTAAATAAATTTTCACAATAGTGATTGCGAAAAACATTTTTGAACTTCGTACCCAGTGATAATACAGCGTCCTAGCGTCACTCAAAATGATATCAGTCATTTTGAGTGGTAAATCCACGCACAGGAACGTCACTCCATTTTAACCTCGTCTAGTGATTTTTCGTCTGATATCACTAATTTTGTAAGGCATTTTTTTCTTTGGAAAAATACATTTTTAGCAGAAGTATGTCTGAGTAACACATTCGCATTCTAATTTCACAAGTTTTGGAGATTGCACTATCTAATTACCACTACCATTGAAAAAGCCCCATTCTCCTCTAATTGCACATTATAAAATGCGGTTAAATATGATTAAATTTCAAAATATCCATAAAAAGAGTGTTGAATTGTAGACCCCATTATTTCATTGAAACATCACGGAGGACGGTAGTTCGACAAGTGACGCACCATAGACTGTGCATTTCAAGCCAAATATAAAAAATGCCAGTTTTTGCGTCACGAGTATATATACAGTAAGTATGCTTTTTTCTCAGGGCACTATTTGGGCCCCAGCATGTTAGGTACCGTTGGAAAGGTCTAGGCCCAAATAGTCGGAAACACCATATCCCCCATACCTAAAGTATGGTCTAGGCAAAAATCTAGGTCTGAGGTGTCCAAGAGAATCTCCTCCTCGCCACCTTTCCAACGCCGGTCTAAGTGCCCCGATTGGTCCAAAAACGAAAAAGTTATGGGCATTGGCAGTTTGATCTTAATTTTCTATGAGAGTATTGATTTGAATCGAACCTTAATGTGACTTTGTTTTGCTTCATTTCCAAACCGTGGATTTTTATCGAATAAGAAATGTGATGTGATTCATGATTCAATAAATGATGTTCGGCAGGCTGACATGAAACGATGTCTACACAGTTTGTCCAAATTAAGTTGAGCATATTTCCATTATCATTGCTGTGCTTGTTGATTTGATGCAATCCCAATTCATGACATGTATCGAGAATGATCAATTCTTTCTTTCCTGATGCATAAATTGGAATCGCAATTTCTGGATCATCGTTGTCATCAGTAAACCAGGATAAATTAGGTAAATTGAAGTCACCTGAAAGTTATGTACCGAACACATGGAAACGCTCTAATGTAAGACCTGTGTACAAAAGTGGAGCTAAATATAAAATTGAGAACTATCGTGGAGTAGCAGTGCAATGCATAATACCAAAACTGTTGGACTCGATAGTAGCAAATCATTTGAATTATCACATGAAGAACATCATCGATGGCAGCCAGCATGGTTTTGTCAAAGGAAAATGAACAATAACGAATCTGGCTGAATTTACTTCACAAACATTAGTCAACATGCAACATGGAACTCAAACTGATGCAATATATCTCGACCTTGCTAAAGCGTTTGACTCGGTTGACGTGAAACTGCTCACACACAAGCTGAAAATTATGGGATTGAATGAGCAAATACTAAAATGGATAAAATCATATCCAAGTGAACGTCAACAAATTGTAAGATTGAATGGAGCCATGTCTAATCCCATCGAAGTAACATCGTGAACAGGTCAGGGATACCCGATTGGAGCGACACTGTTTGTCCTGTTTATCATTGATTTGCCACATTGTCTAATGAACTCCCAATTGCAATCGTTTGCCGATGACACTCGTTTTTCAATGCAAATAAAGCGACATGATGACTGCTTGGCACTTCAGGCTGACTTAAATAGAGTTGTTGATTATTTCAAACGTAATCGCATGAACTTGAACGTCAAAAAAACGAATTACGTATCATATCACCGTGGCGAGCTGAAATTTGACTTCAAGTACACTATCGAAGGGAAGTTGATCGACAGAGTCAAAATAATAAAGGACCTTGGAGTAATTCTGGATGAAAAACTGAACTTTAGCGCACATATAGAGTATATAACTGCTAAAGCCAAATCTAGACTTGCGTGGATAAAGCGTTCAACGACCCATGGACCATAAAGAAACTCTTCTTCACATTCGTATTACCTATTATTGATATATACGGATCGCAAATATGGAACCCACACACCAATGAGATAATTGCTAAAATTGAATCAGTCCAAAAGCAATTTCTACTGTTTGCACTGAGAAAAATGCAATGGTCACACAGATTCGTCTTGCCACCATACAACAATCGTCTGCTGTTTCTACAAATGATCACGTGCATATTTGGACATAAAATGCGGTTGAACATATTTGGACATAAAAAGAGGTTTTACATTGCAATTTTTCAATTTATTTCGATTTTTTGTAATTTTTTTGCAAAATTTTTGAAGTCCTATAACTTCTCAACGACCCGAAGTAGAGCAATAGTGTCCGTGGCAACTTTTTAGTACTCCTCAAGACCTTTGCATACCATGTTCTAAAAGTACTAAAAATGTACTAAAAAGTGCTAAATTGTGGAAAACCTTTACTTTTGGGTATTTTTACGATTTTCAACATTTACTAGATTTTAGTACATTTTTAGTACTTTTAGAACATGGTATGCAAAGGTCTTGAGGAGTACCAAAAAGTTGCCACAGACACTATTGCTCTACTTCGAGTGAAATGTAGAGCTGTTGTATTCATTCCATCGCAGCAGGTACACTCCGTGAATGATTACAACAACAAAATACAGACGTTTCGTTTTAGTTCGGTAGTTTGTGGTATGGAAAATCTAGATGGCGCCATCAGTAGCGAATCTGATGCTCTGCAACTTTGGTTGTATATGTTTTTTAATTTTCTCTTCAGCCATCATAACTTCCAAATGCTTTGGCCAGGTGGTGTAAGTCTATGGTCTCTCGGGACTAATGGATTTTGGACCAAATGGGACCATCCTGGATCTTCGAAATTCGAAAAACAATTTTCGAATGAAATTTTTTTAACCTAATATTGAAATTCTAAATATATTTTACAATTTTATTTTCGAAAACTATCATTTCAAAATTCGAATATTTAATTTCTTCGTGTAATTTTGAAAAAT
>NW_022598292.1:0-2558 GCF_009176505.1 Sitodiplosis mosellana | reverse complement strand
TGTTACTGGAAATTGGAATGCAAATGTAAATGGAACGTTCACTGTCATGAAACATTGTATCTTTTTTGTTAAATCTTTCACATTAAAATTGTTCAGCCGATTTAGAAGTCTCGTGTTTAACGCAATCAAATCTCTCGTTGAATATTGAAAACGTAATTAACGGAATGTTTAGAACAAAATGTTTAGAAGAACGAGTTGATTCATCGTGCATGTATTCCAACTGACTGGAATGACATACATTGACCGAAATTGTCTAGCCCTGCTGTCAAAGGCTAAGAATTACAAATGCGCTACAGTCCATTGACAGTTCAACGAAACCTCAACACTCTGCATCGACGTATTTAATACACATATCGACGATTCTCGTGTGTAATTCTATTCTGTATCAAACAATTGAAGGTGTGGTTTGTTTTTCGGCCGTTTTGATAGTTCAGTTTTCATAGAATGCGATTTAAAGAGTTTGTTTTCTTCCTTTTTTCCTCCAGAAAATTTCGAAATTTCGAACGGATTAACTAAGATGGATGGGGCTCAAAATTGCAAGAACTGTGGCGATTCGCATCGTGGAGTTAACTGCCCGAAGCAAATCACGTACACACGATGTCCTGTTTGTGGATTTATTGCATTCACTCCCCAAAAGCACAGACAAAACTGCACAAACACTGGTTTTGTGTCCCAGACACAATGATGGTTGACAAATGTCAAAATTAACTTTGGAAAAATAAATAAGTCCACATTTTCTACAACTTAATTGAGTTATTCCAGTTTTATTTAAGAGATCAATTGCTTTATTTTTCGGCCGAACCATTGTTTACGTGAGATATTTGTTGACAACGAACAATGCGAACTTGTCACCATCGATAATATTTTGCTAAATATCCGAAACAAAGAATGTTTTCTTAATTCTTGCTGAACGTTTGCTTGTGATTGACTCTTAATACTTATTCAACTGCAGTAAAGACAAAACCTCTACAAAAGTCACCATACCAAATACCTATCGATAGTTTAACACAGATGACAACTCGACTATATCGCCTGTTTCCATCGTACAATATGGAATTTTCTCGATGCGAGGCTTGTGTATCGCTAAATAACCAGTGGAAATCACATAAATCGTATCCGAGGAGTTGTCTCCATCTGACACTGACAAGTTTATGAATACCGTTCAAATTGAGTGTACAAATTTCGGCCGTATATATTTTTATTCTAAATCAATTTCATTACATTCTCATCACATACGAGATATATGTTGAATTGAATATTTAATGCGTATATTCTCTAGCAGAACAACTGGGCGAAATCGCTGCCATCAGAAAGGTCACTTTGAACATTGGAATGCAAATGAATAAATGAAGCTGTCGGAATATAAATAATGTCACATTGAACTTTGAATCCTTTGTCAGTTTTAGATCGAAAAAAACAAGAAAATGAATCTTGAAAATATGTTTGAATAAATTATTTATTATTTGCAAAACACAATTTTCACAACTCGGCTGATGAGCCAACCGTTATAGCAGTTTCACTCATAGCGATATTGGCCTGCCATTTATTTTGCCAACATATTGCGAACAAAATAACGTCATCATTGCTGGTGAATTTCATTTCCACGTCGTGTTTTTGATCTTTTCGTTGTTTATCCATTAAACTGTACTGCACTCTTCCTTCCTCATCAATCGTGTAAAAGTGGTTCACACGAACTTGATTGTGGCCCATGTAGAGAGATGCCATCGGAACTTTTTTATTCAAACGGCCGATAGATAATGAGATGGATGGCTTAAGCTTCATCTGAATATGGACTTCATTTCCTTGGCTATAAATGCGACGAAATTTGACATTAGTTCCGACCGACAGGAACTTGGTAATCATGAAGTTTTGAACACCAGTCATTGTTTCTTCTGAGATGTAAATATTGCTTATGTTCTTAAATGCAAATGATATGTTCTGGTAGTCCATATATGGCAGCTCGTAGCTACCAATCCGTTTTGACGTCCAATCAAATTGTCGCGGACAATCGAGTTTGTGTCCTGCTGGAGTACGGGCGACATTGTGGCACGATGGACAACGGGTATTTTCTTGTTTTTCTGGGCAGTTCCGTGAAAAATGATCGGCGGCTCCACAATTATAGCACCTGTAGCTTCGGCCGACATTCTTTGCCATTTTGGCGGATCTAGATTCAATCGAAAAACAACTGGTTTAATCCACCAATGCAACCAAACCAACTTTACAAACAGAAAAAATCTCACATCTAATACGCACCAACAAAAGTCGTGTTCAACTACTGCGAATTTTTGAAGAAAAAAAACGTGAAAATAGTATGATTCCGCCAGAAAATAGAATACGTTATTACAAATTTCGGCCGTAGATATTCTTATTCTAAAACATTTAACGTGTCTCGATATGTATTGAATGTAATATTCAATGCGTTTATTCGCTAGCAAATGCAAGTGAACGCCGTTGGTTTTGTTTTCAATATGTCATTGTTGTTGAAACGATATGAAGTTGGTTACAGAATTCTGTTACTGGAAATTGGAATGCAAATGTAAATGGAACGTTCACTGTCA
>NW_022598291.1:0-5009 GCF_009176505.1 Sitodiplosis mosellana | reverse complement strand
ACATATCTATGGGTGAGATTGAGAGTAGTGTATGTTTTTTTCGGATTTATATTTTTAAAAATAAAAGTATGTTTTTCAGTGATTTCGTTTTAAGAAAATGAGAGCAAGTTTCTTTCGACTTGAAAATAGTTAAAGTAAAGCAAGTATTTTGACTGCTTGTGGCTATGATAAAGGCGAGTATGTTTCATAAACCTTAATTTGCGTTAAACAAGAGTATGTATTTTGTTAGTTTGGAATACCAATAAACAGCAGTATGTTTTTCCGACTTTGGTTGTTGGAAAAGGCGAGTATGTTTGTTCAAATTGGTGAATATTATTAATTTATTTGAATTTAAGTATTAGGCAAACATAATCAATAGAACTCATACATAACATAATCAATAGAAATAGATTTGTACATTTGGCAGCTCCCAATACTTCAACTTAACACATTGGTTTTTGAAAAAGTAGAGTATGTTTGCATGAATGGTTAAAAATATTAAGTTCTTTCGACGAAGAGTGTCAGGAGTTCATAAGCATCAGCACGTAATCGAGCTCCGCTTATGTACGGCATTAGCATAAACGAACAACATACGAGTAAATGTATAAGTGTGAAATGACAACATCACTGAAACCATAGCGCATGGAAAATAACACAGAAGAAATGCGACAGTAAACAAACATTGCGAAATTGCAACGCATCGGAGAGAGTAAGAGGATTTCTTTCACACTACAGCAAATATTCATAACACGCTGACACCGACTCAGTGGATACAACCAATAACAACGCAAATCAAAACAATTGATTTGTATTGCTGACATCACTGAGTCGGTGTCAGCGTGTTGTGAATATTTGTTGTTGTGCAAGAGCGAAAAAGATTCTCTTACTCTCCCCGATACTTTGCAATTTCGCAATGTTTGTTTGTTGTCGCATTTCTTCGAAGGTCCTGCATCTAAACGTCTGACAGCTCACTTCTAGCGCTACGAGACAAGTGTCAAAAGTTGTGACACAGATCGTTCAATGTATTATTGAATCTTTTTTATATTTGTTAATAAAGTAGACAAAAAAAATAAAAATGTCACGAATGTGCAAAATTGATTTTTGTGAGAGCGTAGCACGTGATAAACATCAATTTTATAATTGAAAAAATGTTTCTTTCATTACGGAACATTGTTGATGCGTTCGATTCGTCGCGTTCATGAGTGCGTCTAACGACGAAAAGAATTGAAATGAACTTCACTGAATGCGCTCATCGCAAATTCGTGTTTTACTTTGTTTTGTTAGTGTGGTGCAGGGGTTGTGCATTTCTTCTGTGTTATTTTCCATGCGCTGTCGTTTCAGTGATATTGTTATTTCACTCTTTACATTGGCTCGTATACCGCTCGTTCATGGTGATGATGGTACAATAAGCGGAGCTCAATTATGTTTGCCTAATACTTAAATTCAAATAAAGATCAATGCGGATTTCGAGATAAAATTTAAAGGGCCAGCACATGCCTCAAATAATAAATCAATATTGAACATATAACGCCATATGTTGGCGTGACGTTGAACATCTGAGTGCTTCGCGCAATTTGTCCAGTGGCACACAAGCTTCGCAGTGATTCGAAGAGTAAGCTGCGCAAAGCGTTCATAGAATACAACAATTCCTTCGTTATACTTCGTTACACTAACAGATGGCGTTGGCAGTTGCTCAATATCAGAATACATGTAAATGTCAAAGCGATATTTGAGACATGGGCCAGCATATCCGCTAGGTATCATTTCAGTCGGTTGATGTTGAACGAAAAAACAAGTTCGCAATGCTACCTGCGCCATAAGCAAAACCGTTATGAATCTGATTTTTTTTCGATACAAAATAATCTAAAAATATCTTCTAATAAAAAAAAGTTAGAATGAAGTTGTGAATTCAATTTCTCAACACACAGTTTATGAAAAATATTTTATTTGCATCAATAAAACTTAGGAAAACTACAATTATTTCACTGCAAACGATTCCCACTTGAAATGTGAAACGACAACACACTTGTCACTTGTCAATATGGCGACTGGATTGTATATCCGTTGACTTACGTAAGATGGCGCTGTTGATTGCGAAGTTTCGAACTTCAAATGGAAATCATTTGCAGTGGAATAATTATAGTTTTTCTAAGTTTACTGATGCAAATAATTTTTTTTTAAATAAACTGTGTGTTCAGAAATGGAATTTACAATTTTATTCTAACTTTTTTTCATTAGAAGATGTTTACGGATCATTTTGTATTGAAAAAAAGTCAGACTCATAACGGTTTTGTTTGTGGCGATGGTAGCGATTCAAGCGGAATATGATGGCACATGATAGCCTTTTAAATTTTATAACAAATTTCATGGTTCAATTCGCATTAGCCTTAATAATATTCACCAATTTGAACAAACATACTCGCCTCTTCCGACAACCAAAGTCGGAAAAACCAGAGGTTGGTTCGAGGATATTAGTCCAGGTGTGTAAACAATATAGACCGTTATATGGCATTTTCGTTCAAGAGGATCACTATTGATCATCTCGAACAAAAATACAATATATTGGTAGATATTGACTGTACATCCTCTGACGGTCTATTGCGGTTATTGTCTAAGTACGAACATATTTTCTAGCTAATTTAGACGGACATCTGCACATGTATACAAAAAAATACGATGTTTTATATTTATTATACAACTTTTTCCTTGAGAAGTTGCACAATAAATCAACAATACATTACTTTTTTCTTCAATGCTTTTACTCTTCTTTTCACATAAGTGCAAGTGTCACCTAAATTATTCAGAAGAAGGATCCCCTGGTTACTAAGAAGGCATTGATCACACACTTGCGCAATATAAGTCGATATGTGAAAGAGATCTGTTATTATTTTCTTCAAAGAAGGATATTGTACATCCCTTATCATTTTTAACACACATTTTTCGGGTTCTATAGATATTACCGAAATAGCTTCAGAAAAATTTGAAATAAAAACACGATGTTTGGAGTTGAAAGTTATCAGTATTCGAGAAGCATCAGCAACATGAGTGGCAACGCCAATGTTAACGACTTGAAAGAATTTTTACGCAATGAATGTAAGTATTTTTTGCTAAGTTCTAATTTACCATTTTTAAGCAAATTAATCTTTTTTTTTAACTTTACTAATCCAACATTTTTCTAACTAATTAAACTAATTAAATTTTCGATTTTTTTTTTCATCATAAGTGACGCGTCAAGTGCAGAGTGAAATCAAGCGTATGAACCGTTTTGCACCGTACAATCTACCACGATCTCAATTTTATGGTTACCCACCAGCACCGCAGTATCAGTCCTACGAGTATCATCCGTACGGTCATGCACCAGCACCGCAGTATCCGCTTTATGGTCAACCGATGACGGCAGCATACCCAGCGCCGTAGCCAGGCCGGCGCAATGGGTGCATTGCACCCTCCAAAAATTTCAAAGGTGCAACAAAAGAAAAATTTCGATTTTGCACCCTCCAATTTTTTTTTCTGGCTACGGCGCTGAGCATACCTATATTACATGCCAGCACCGCAAGCAGTACCACACCAGCACCTGCCGCGTTCACCATCACCAGCGCCACCACGCTCTCCATCACCCGAGTGTCCTCAAACTCCGCCACCACCACCATTTTGGGGTGCCATCGAAATCAGCGACGCCGAGTCGGAGCCCGAACAGAATGGCCAGCGCGTCGATTCGGATGAGCTTAATTACTTGCGCAACTATCACATCGATAATTCGGATGACGATACAGAGGAAGAATCTGCAACATGGGCAGCGCGTTTTGCTGCCGGCTTGGAGCTCATCAATGCAGCTGAGGCTATGGTAGCGGGTGGGCCGATTGCCTCAACCTCACGCGCTGCAGCCGCAGAATCGATAGCAACCGATGCACCCATCGCGTCAACTTCGCGTGATGTAGTCGCTGAACCTCGCATAGCCGATGAGCCCGTTGCTTCGACTTCGCGTGATGCAACCAGACATGATTTGATGGCTGGGGCTATAGCCAAAGTTGCTGCTGAGGAAGCTGAAAAGCGTATCTATGCAGCTTACATCGAATGTCCACTTTGTCACGATGATCCGTTCCACCATAACGATGCTAGAGTTCATGCTCTTATGACCAACTGTGGACATATTTTTTTGCAACAAATGCATTAAAACACTCCGAAGCGCAAAAGGTAAATGCCCTAATTGCCGAGATTCTCTGCCAAGTGTCCACTGAAACCACTAAAACGCGTGTATCCAAACTTTATTTACACTAATAAATAAAAAAAAATTGCGAAAAGAAAATACGTTTTTTTATTTCAAGCCGCCTTTTTCAGCCTTTTTTCTAGGACATTGAGTTTCAATGGGAAATTGGATAATGGTAAAAAGGTATGGATGAAAAATGTGAATAATAAATTTTTCGGTAAAAATTGTGTTTTATTCATTTATTTTTCATTTTTCGTCTCATTCCGTTCTACCATTATCCATTTTCCATTGAATCGTCACGCTAAATTCAATAAGAAAGCGTTTGTTAATTCCAATTCAACGCGTTGATTCCAATTCAACTCAATGGGATTCAATGAGAATGCTACATCACGTGGCCCGCATCAAGTTCAAGTAAATTGGATTCCAATTCAATATGATAACAGCACCACGTGGTTTGAATTAGAATCCAATTTGGCCAGAAGTCTCATTGATACCCTACTGACGACAAAAATCCGGCGAGACATAATCAGGATGATAAAATCCGGATAGCATAAAAATCAGGATGAACAAAAATCAGGAATGCGACAAAATCAGGAATTTCATCCGGATTTTTGTTCGTCCTGATTTTATTCAATCATGATTTTTGTTCATTCTGATTTTTATGCTAGCCGGATTTTATTATCCTGATCATGTCTCGCCGGATTTTTGTCGTCCGTAAAAAGTTATAGAGCCCAAAAAACACATACCCATTGAAACGATGTTTGAATCCATTTAGGACATATCTATGGGTGAGATTGAGAGTAGTGTATGTTTTTTTCGGATT
>NW_022598290.1:0-3506 GCF_009176505.1 Sitodiplosis mosellana | reverse complement strand
TAAAATGGCTTGGTTTTGGTGAGTCGCACAATTCCTGGATAAATGCTCCCGACGTACTTTAGGAATGTTGCTAGAGTTATTGAAATAAAGTAATTTATTGAATAACACAAAAAAACATGTTTTTTCACTTGGCTCGTTCTATATAAGGCAAATTTAATTTCATTTTTCCACTCAGTACGAATCTACAAGTCAATCGATCAAGATTGTTCATTACTTGAACACAGAAAAAATCAACCATCATGGCAGCAATGCCTGGAATTGAAGTGATTACGAAACGAATGGCGTTCAAGAAGAGAGTCAGATCATACACGTTTAAAAATCTAGAGTATATCGATTTGGTGCCGTTTTTCAAAGAAGCAGAGCTTCTCTTCGTGAAGAAAACTCGAAAAGTTCTTGAGGAATTACCTAACGTCAAGTGCAATTCAATTTTAGAACTAAAATTCCTACGACCAGTAAACACCTCGGAAGCATCACAAGATAAAGAACCTGATAACGACGAATACCTTATCATGACATTTTATCTACAGAGCAAAATGAAAGACATAACAACGTCTACTCGATTGAAACGTTGGTTCAAAACCAATGTGGTAGACGTTATGATGGCGAAAGTAGATCAGCATCAAGAATGCGGTTCCGGATGGACACTGTACGAAATTGTGCAACTGGATGTAAACTACAACAAGCTCGTTCGATTCAGCGGTACATCTTATTTACCTACACCGAAATCAGTAAAACATAAACGTGCCATAGTTAATGTACAAAACAACGACAATCAATGCTTTAGATGGGCAGTACTTTCAGCATTGCATCCAGCTGAAGACCACAATGAAAGACTTTCAAAATATGATCGGTTTAGAAATGAGTTGAATTTCGATAATATAAGATTTCCCGTGTCTTTAAATGACATTACGACCTTCGAACAACAAAATCCAGACATCTGTTGAACAAATGTAAAATAATGCTACCAAATGAAAAGAACCGTTGGCTCCGTTTTAAAAATTTCAAAAGTAAAATTGAAGTGCCGTTCATCATTTATGCAGACATCGAATCGTTATTAGTGCCTGAACTGAGCAGTGGTGACGATGACGATAAAGAGTGTAGCACATCGAGTCAACCAGCAGCACCGAAAGGCACAACACAAACTCACATACCAAACAGTATTGGATACTACTTCCATTCACGGCTTGATCCAAGCGCATCACATTATGAATCGTTTTTTGGACCAGACTGCATTTCAAAATTCATCGACCGTTTAAAACAGCTAATGATCGATATTGTTTGGCCGAAATTACACGAAAACCAACCAATGGACTTGAGTGAACAAGAGAAAATCGATTATGTAAGTGCAACAGTTTGTCATATATGCAACAGATCATTTTTATCTACTGCAACAGATAGTGACATCAGTGAAGATGAAAGTGCCAGCAAGAAAAAGAAAAGTGACATCGGGAGATATGATAAAGTACGCGACCACTGTCACTTGACTGGAAAATTCCGCGGTGCAGCTCATTCTCAATGCAATCTGAAATTTCAGATATCCAAAAACGTGCCCATTGTTTTCCATAACTTAGACTATGATTCACATTTCCTGATTGAACGATTGGCCAATATGTTTCCTGGTAGCATTAGCATCATTCCGAAAAACAGTGAGAACTACATTTCATTCACAAAAGAAATGCGCAAATCAATATTCATCAGTGCCGAAAACGAAGCTGGAGATGATGACGGTGATGATAATGATGATAAAGCAAAAAAATACCGAGAAAATTTACGTTTGCGGTTTATCGATTCGTACAGATTTTTACAATGTGCACTAGCAAAACTTGCAAAGAATCTACCAGCCGAGAGACTACACATCACACACAAAGAATGGAAAAATCTGGACGAACATGAGTTTCAACTGTTAACTCAAAAAGGCGTGTATCCATACACATACATGAACTCATGGGAAAAATTCGAAGAAAGACAATTACCCACACGAGAAAATTTCTATGATGATTTAAACGACTGTGAAATATCTGATGAAGAATATGAATTTGCTCAAAAAGTGTGGGACACATTCAAAATTGGCTCCATGCGCGAATACACAAGTTTGTACTTGAAAACTGACGTATTATTGCTTGCGGATATTTTTGAAAATTTTCGAGATAATTGCATCAAACTGTACGAGCTGGATCCAGCACATTACTACACATTGCCTGGGTATTCGTGGGATTGTATGTTAAAATACACAAAAGTTTATATTGAACTCTTCACCGACATCGATATGTTGCTGTTCGTGGAACAAGGCCTGAGAGGTGGTATAAGTCAGTGCTCAAAACGATACAGTGAAGCAAACAATAAGTACATGTGCGCAGATTATGATGTAAGCAAACCAACCAAATATATAATGTATTTTGATGTAAATAATCTATATGGTTGGGCAATGAGCCAACCACTTCCGATATGCAACTATTCATGGATGAATGTTAGCAACTTTGAAAATATCGAAGAGGTAGAATCATACATTCTTGGAATCCCAGATGATGCACAGTATGGATGTATGTTAGAAGTAGATATAGAATACCCCGAACATTTGCATGATCTACACAATGATTATCCATTCTGTAGTGAGCATCTTAATGTTGGAGATTCCTTAGAGAAAAAATTAGTCCTTGCTCTTTATGATAAGACAAATTACGTTATTCATTATCGAATGCTCAAAACTGCGCTTCTACATGGGCTCAAACTCAAAAACGTCCACAAAATACTTCGTTTCAAACAAACAAAATGGCTAAATGATTACATAATGTTAAATACACGTGAGAGGGCCAAAAGTGAAACAGAATTCGAGAAAGATCTGTATAAACTAATGAATAATGCAATTTACGGTAAATCCATGGAAAATATACGGAAGCGCGTAGATATCAAACTGGTTACCATATGGGACGGACGATATGGAATGCAAGAATTGATTGCCAAACCTAATTTTAAATGTAGTATTATATTCAATCCAAATTTAGTCGCATGTGAGTTGAATAGATTAAATATAACTATAAACAAACCGATGATAGTTGGATGTAGTATTCTGGAACTTTCTAAGACATTAATGTATAACTTCCATTATGATTTCATGTTGAAACATATTGATCCGAAAAATTGTACAATTCTATACACAGACACAGATTCGTTTATGTATGAGTTAGTAGACACCGATATCTATACATTTATTCGTGATCATCCCGAAAAATTTGATACAAGTAACTTTTCACCAAAAAATCCATACAACATAAAACAGCATAACAAAAAATTCGTTGGTGTAAAGAAAGATGAAAATAACGGCCAAATTGTTGATAAATTTGATGTACACATACAAACTGCATAAACGAATTAATCGAAAGAGCAAAGAGATAAAAAAAGCCAAAGGAGTAAAAAAACATGTTCTAAACAAAAAAATCTCCTTTAAAGATTATAAGCTCAAGATATAGATTTCTTATCACTACCAATAAGACACCATAATTATTCCA
>NW_022598289.1:0-2987 GCF_009176505.1 Sitodiplosis mosellana | reverse complement strand
GTGAGGGTAGTATCTACGTGTTCTCGTAGAGAACATATACAAAAAAATGAGGTTACCTGGATGAAAAATTGGCTAGGCGGCCAGGCAGTCATTTGAGTTTGCAAAGCGATCCAAAAGTGGTGTCCGTCATTTTGCGAACCGATGATGCAAAATTCGTCTTTGAGGTCGCTGCTGTGAACAGTTCCGGCACCATGTTCGCCATTTTGCACATTTGAGGAACTGGAGCCTCGCGCACCAACTTCATGTGTTTGTCATTGACCTTGAATTGTTCACTGTGCCTCAACAAACGACCTTGATGAAATGAGACTTGGTCTCTAACTGTTGGACAGTTAGCATTACCGTTGATGATGTCGTAAAACATGGATTATTGTAAGGAATTTCGATTTTTGAGTATTGACAACTGCCATTTGATCTGGGGCGATCAAAGGTTCAAATATCCGAATACATGATGAAGTTTGGAATATCTAGTCTTAGTTTCAGTATATCATACCGATGGATTTAATTGCCAAGTATTGGAAATTGCAATGGGTTTATGGGCAGTCAGGATTACAACAACAACAACCTACTGCCCATAAACCCATTGCAATTTCCAATACTTGGCCATTAAATCCATCGGTATGATATACTGAAACTAAGACTAGATATTCCAAACTTCATCATGTATTCGGATATTTGAACCTTTGATCGCCCCAGATCAAATGGCAGTTTTCTATACTCAAAAATCGAAATTCCTTAAAATAATCCATGTCGTAAAAGAAAGTCAATGCCGCGTTGACACGTCGACGGCGAAGACTAATCATGTTCAAGTCTGACAATCGCTGCTCGTACGGTGTGATTGAGTATTGGTTATGCACGGATGGGTATTCTCTACGAGCGTACATAGTGAATTGGCGTTGCACGGATTCAATTTTGTCACTGTGGATTTTGTGGAATGGAAGCCATACCATGGCGCAGTAATCGAGGTGAGATTGAACCAATGCAAAATACAGCGACTTTAGTGTGGTAACGTCGGTGATATCGTGACAGAAGCGTTTGACAAAGCCAAGTGCAGCCGTTGCCTTTGAAGTGACCATGTCAATATGTTTGGCAAATGATAGTTTTCTGTCAATTAGGACACCCAAGTCCTTGTGTTCAGTCACTTTGTCGAAGGTATGGTCGCCATAAGTGTAGCTTGTATCCAAATGCTGACGTTTCTTGTAGATAGATAGCACTGCACATTTTTTGAGGTTAAGGTGCAGCAGATTCACGTCACACCAATGTTTAAGTTTTTCGATGGCTTGTTGTAGCATCTCCGAATCTTGCTGAGACTTGATGATTTTGGCTATTTTGATATCATCAGCAAACAGTAATATCATGATGTCTGGCGGCATTTGATCCATGATGTCGTTGATGAATAGCAGGAATAGTGTTGGACCAAGGTGGCTCCCCTGAGGGACACCCGACGACGCTGTAAAATCATCCGACTCACTTGCTCCATGTTTGACAAATTGAATGCGATTTTCGAGGTACGACTTAAGCCATTCCAGCAAGTTTTGAGGTAGATTGAATGTTTTCAACTTCTGGATCAAAATGCTGTGATCGACTCTATCAAAGGCTTTCGTAAAGTCCGCGTACACGACATCAACTTGAGCTCCAGTGTTTAAGCCACTCTGGGCGTAGTACACGAACTCAGTTAGGTTTGATGCTGTAGATCGTCCTTTCATAAATCCATGTTGGTTGGGCGAGATGCGATCACGAGCAATTTCAAGCAAATTTACGTTGACGAGGTGCTCGAAGAATTTAGCGATCGTTGGTAGTTTTGCTATGCACCTGTAGTTTTCAATGTCCGATCTGGCGCCCTTTTTGAATATGGGTGATACACTCGATCGTTTCCATTCGTCGGGAAAAATGCCAGATGAAAGCGACTCATTGAAGATCTGAGTCAACGGACTTGCAAGCATTTGAGCACACTCCTTCAAAATCAAAGGATGAATACCGTCAGGTCCAACACCTTTCTTGGTATTGACCTTCGTCATTTCAGTCATGACAAAATCAAGGTCAAGCTGGAAACAAGAGGTGTTCTCAGACTGGGGTGACGGTTGATTATTTGGTGTCGTAGATGTGGAGTAATTGCTCCCAAAGAAGTCCGCAAATAAATTTGCTTGCTCCGATTCGCTGGTTGTCTTGGAGTCGCCGAATCGCATGGTTTTCGGTATGTTATCAGTGCTCTTTTTAGAGTTAACATAAAAAAGTCTGGCGACATCATCGTGACCTGATCAATAATAATACAGATCAATGAAAAAGATCAAAGCGATTTCTTATTTAGTCAGCTTTACCATGGTTTACACCTATTTGAAGGGGTACAAGATTCGCATTATTTTTAATACCAGTATTGGCTCCTTTACGGATGAGAAATTCGGCAACATTCTTGCGACCTGAAAAATAATTTTGACCGATAAATAAGACCAAATCAATCTTCTTTTAGTAAAGACAAGTATCCAATTATTACCATTCTCAGCAGCTAAATGAAGAGGTGTGTCTTTCACATAATTTTCACTATTAATATTGGCTCCTTTACGGATGAGAAGTTCAGCAACATTCGTGTGACCTGAAAAATAACCCAGATCGTTAAAAAAAAACTCTTTTCCTATTTAGTGAGAACAAATAATAAACATTACCATCCAAAGCAGCTAAATGAAGAGGTGTATTATTCAAATGATTTTTCATTTCATAATTAGCCCCTCTTCTGAGTAGAAGTTCAGCAACATTCTTGCGACCTGAAAAATAATTTTGACCGATAAATAAGATCAAATTAATCTTCTGATAATAAAGATAAGTATCCAATTATTACCATTCTGAGCAGCTAAATGAAGTGGTGTATTATTCAAATGATTTTTCATTTCATAATTAGCTCCTTCACTGAGTAGAAGTTCAGCGACATTCTTATGACCTGAAAAATTTTTTTGACCGACAGCTAAATGAAGAGGTGTGTCTTTCACATAATTTTC
>NW_022598288.1:0-6142 GCF_009176505.1 Sitodiplosis mosellana | reverse complement strand
CTTCTACGTTTTTTCCGTTTTAGTCATCGATTTTAGTTTTAATGGAATAAACATAGGAATTTATCATGAATATAAAGATGAATCAAACAATAACAAATTCATCAGCAGTATGCTTGAAATAAATAAATTAAGAAAATAAAATCAAATGAAATTAACTGAGTTTAACTCTGTTATAAATGATGTCATTTCAATGTGTTTATTACTTGAAACCATTTTGACATACATAACTCTCCACATGCTTCGATAGACATTTGCTTTGCCTGGAGCTATCGAGAATCAAGCTTCAAGCGCATCTATATGTCATAAAGTCTACCACAATAAAGACTTGGTCAAATAACATAAAAAAACAGCAAACAAAAGGTTAACGAACTAGTTTGCATTTTTGGCGTTTTATGTAGCTATTTGAGTAAAAATTTCAGCTTTTTCGGCTATATTTTTTTCAAAATTGAGTTGTAAGCCGGTATATGCCAACCAATTGCCTACTGAATGTTCTCTTTACACATTTAAAAAGCGACTGAAGGAAATAGTTCTTATGTGATCGTTCGTGCAGTCGTTTCTCTCCTAATTTATAATAACTAACGCCTACTAACTCTCTTTCTTTTTCTCTTCAAATTGCCTTAAAATGTAATGAGAATGTGATAATATTGTGTAATGAATATAATGGAAAAGAACAATTGCAATGTTGTGCCCTGAGTAATTTAAATAGTAGATCTCAACCATTGTACAACTAGATGTAAGCATGAAGAAACCGAATAAATAATAATAATAATCCGTCAGAAGTTGTAACTACCTATGGTTATGGGGTAGTGCGCGAACCAAACTTATTAAGACGTTGTGATGCAAAGTATATGTCATCTAAGCCACCAAATCAGGCAGTGTTCGTCATGACCGGTGGAGATACGCCGGATGGTGAAATTGTTGAACCACCTGGCGATCCTAGCGGACGAGTTGTCACAGAAAAGTATGACAAAATCATGGGCATAAACCAGGGTGTAAATGGAACGTCAACAGGTGGTCGCGGAATCTTTCTTCCCATTTCCCTCTTCCTTGATTTTATCAATGATCCAAAGGTAGATTGAATAAAATGAACTTATCCTAACATTCCTTTTAATTTCACCGCTAAACTTATTGCAGAGCGTGACGGCGAAGAAGTAATGTCCTCATCGCTTGTTATTTACTATCCATTTCTTTCAACTGTTTTTGTTTCGAATGAGGGTTTTTATGCGGTGAGAAATTCATTTCCTGCCGTCTTTTTTCCCTGTCATTCCATTTCAAAAGTAAATAGACAATATGCGAGTATATGAGAAAAGTGCATTTCATTTTATTTTCCATTATCGTGGTTAGATAGGGTTGTTACCAAGCTCATTAGTACTATATACATGTAATTTAACCACTGATTTGTGCAAAGAAATCGAACGAAAATGTGTGAAATGACTAGAAAACGTGTTTTTTATGCAAATGTCTTACATGATTTCGAGGATAAAAATGGGATTGGCCCAAACCGCCAGTTCATAGGCGGAATGCGAACCATTTTGTGTTCCTGAAGAGATAGGAGACAGATACTTCATGCAATGTTCTAAAACATTTCAAGATATTCATTTTTGCTTGAGAAACTGGCCTCCTATTTCTCACCAGGAACGCATATATGATACCCATGTAATTAAGCGCATTTGGCAAATCCCATTTTTATAATCAACAACACATATGAGGCTGTGAGAATGAAAATGACAATACAGGAATGAACATTCTGAAGCGCATCAAGGAAAAAAAATCGCAAAAATGAATCATGAGTTCTGAATACGCAAAAGTGAACCATGAACCTCCTATGCTGCCCATGTAAATTCATGTTTCACTATTGCATATTCAGAACTCATGATTCATTTTTGTGAATTTTTTTTCTTGATGTGTTTCAGAATGTTCATTCCTGTATTGCCATCTTCATTCTCACAGCCTCATATACATGTACATGATGAGCCTTCATCACGAATTGAACAAAAAAGTACCCTTAAAGTAAATTCATATCATCACTGTGCACTCCAGCATCACATGCACTAAATTCCTCTGGTGCACACGTAGAGCTGTTGTTTTTTCATTCCATCTGAACAAACACAAAAGTTTCGAAAATGATTATTCGTTTATTGTGCGACGTTTCGCTCTTATTAGGAGCATCATCAGGCTGGAGAACAAAAATGCACACAAAAAACAATGAGTAAGTGTTGGAACAATTAGCAACAGCCGAAAATAACCAAATTACGAACCAGTTACATCTGAAATTAAAATGTTTTCGAACGTATTCCATTTTTTCTATCAATTTCTACAAATTGCATCAGCTACACGTATCCATCAAAGGAATTTTATTATTGAGCTTCATTTAGTGTCTGAATATGATTACACTATGCAACAACAAGAAACAACCACAGAGAAGGGAACTTATTTACAACGTTTTTTGGGTCCACTTAATCCAAATCTGGCGTTAGTTTGTCAAGGCACGTCTAGTTTTTAAGATACGTTCATTGCGGTTTTCGTATCAGATTTGGATTAAGTGGACCAAAAACCTTGGAAATGAGTCTACTCTTTTTGGGAGAATTTCGTTTTCGAATTTTGCTGCATAGTGTTAGTAGACCTCAATTCATGAATTCCATAACTGAAAAATACCACAATTCATCAATTATTGATTGCATGGCACGTGTCAGCTATTAGTAGATGAATGGTATAAAAGAGGCTGCACCGCACGGGGAATACCAAACGAATTCAAAGGATCTTCTGAAGAAGTACAAGACGGTTCTCTACTATCTACTTGTGCAACAGGTTAAAACTCTGTTTGGTTCGCAAATTAAAATGAATCTACTACACGGTTTGTTTTCGGTGCTATTTATCGTTGAATTTTCGGTAAGTTCTTTCTATTCCTTTATCATTTTCACTTTTATCCAATAAAATACGATATTTCTGTAGAAATGAAAATTAACACGAAATTTCTTTTTCTAGGAACTTCAAGGAAAACGTAAGACATTTATGGTTTTCGAAATAGCTTTTTATGATTCCAAAAGATTTTTTCAGACTTTTATAATATTCAATTCGAAATTTCAACTTCTTTTCCAATGTACAGATGGCTTTTTCTCGCAAGCTCTTCTTAAGGGCGAAGTGATTGAAAACATGTCACAGGCAAAGTTTGTAGCTGGAATCCATACCCCCGCAAGTAAGTCTGCTTTAGAATCATTTTAATTTTTATGTGTGTGAATTTTTGTCCGAAAAATTCAAATATTCTATCAATTTTGCTAGGGGCTGACCACGCTTCAGAAAATTGAAAAAAATGCTAGATTTTATAGTTTTTTTCAAACAATATATTATTTACCACTGTGACATTTTTCGAACTTTCTCCAGAAACGTTTCACTGTAAATGATAACTTTCAATTGTGCGTTGTCGGTTTACTGTCAGAAAATTCATCACATTGTGGTGGTCAAAAGTATCGTTCATAGTGGATCATAGATTTAGTCAAATATTTGAGTCAACATACAACGGTAGGATGATATTAAAACTGAATGATAGAAACGAATTTTGTAGATGAAGAATTCGCGGTTTCCCCCTAGCAATTTTGTGTGTGTGTTCATTTTTTCTTCAAATATTATTGCTTTTACTGATAATGAAACGATTTTATTAAAAAATATTTGCATGAATACAAAGACCATCCAAATGATATCAATAAAAAAATTACGCGTAGGTGTACCGCGTTTATTCTGTCGAAAACGGAAATTATCACGAATGCCCATTGTGTGTATGACGCCCCATATGTTTATGTGGTAGCTGATACGAAAGTTGTATCAGATGTAAACCAGAAATTTAAAATCAAAGTCGAAAAAGAGAACATTGCATGGCACCCTCATTATAGTCATTTGATTTTTGGGGCATTTGATATTGCCAAAATTACACTGAAAACGCCGTTAGAATTCAGCGATACCGTTGGTAGTATCGAACTCGTGGATAAGGATTACAAATTGAATAACCAATCAGAAGTGGTCACTGTCTATGGATATGGCGTGATGAACAACACCGGACCATTGATATTGAGGCGTTGCGATGCAAACTTTATGTCTGATGTCGAACGAGCCAACACATTTAAGACAAGTCAGACTTTGTACTTTACAACTGGTGAAGCTACGAATGATGGCGAAATTATTACACCTGGCGATTCGGGTGGACCAGTCGTTTCAAAAACAAATGGCAAAATCGTGGGCATAACTACGGGTTATGGCACAACAGGTGGCCGCGGAATGTTCCTTCCAATTACTCTATTCCTTGATTTTATTCATGACCCAAAGGTATCTAATCACAATGCCCTAATTTTTATTCTCAACAACGCGGACAAAATCATTTTTTGCATTAATTTCAGAGCGTGAAACCAATTCCACCTCCGCTTACACCTAACGAAGCTAAATTTATAGCCGATATAACGGTACCGGGAAGTAAGTGTGCATTCGAAATTTGAACTAAATCAAACCGTTTTTAACGTCACTTTTTTTAATTTTAAACATAGGAGAGGCAGAAGTGGAGATTTTTCATGATTCATAAACATAAATATTCATTCGGAGATGTTTTTCTATTACAGAATTTCTTACTGCTTACAAAGAAGATTTTGCCGATGCTGGCGAAAACGCTCAACTAAAATTTAATGCAATCATTTTGTCGAAAACGGAGATTTTGACATGTGCGCATAGTGTGCTCGGCGCCCCATATGTCTACGTAACCGTTAATAAACTATCAAGAAATGCGACAGAACTTAAAGTCACTGAAGACCAGATAGAAATTCATGAGAAATACGCATTGTCGAGGTTTGCATTTAACGTTGCCAAGATTACACTTGAAGAACCGTTGAAGTTCAACGATAACGTCGGCAGCATCGATTTGGTGGACAAAGATTACAAAATGAATGACCCGTCCGAAATGGTCACTGTCTATGGTGATATGATATTGGATGGAACAATGAGAACGAGGCGTTATGATACAAAGTATTTGGATGGCGCCAAATGCAAACCGATATTGGGCGCTGCATTTGATGCAAATTATTTGATGTGTTACACTTTAAATGGAAGCATGGGAACTCCCTCTACGTTTGGAGGTCCAATGATTTCGAAAAAGAATAACAAACTCGTGGGCATGACCATATTTCATTCGAGTGATGAGCCAGTTGTTTTTCAACCGATTGCACCGTTGCTTGATTGGATCCGGAAGCCAAATGTAAGACGTAATCAAAGAAGAAGAATGGCTTGAAAAAAGGGGTTTCAGGTGCCTGGAAAAGCTGAATACCGTATCTTTTTTGCCCTGTCATTTGATGTTCAACATAAGAACCGAATAAATTTGAAAATTTGAGAAAAATGCATTTTATTTTTCATTAGCCCATGCACAGTTATATGATTATCTGAAATAATTGCGATGAAAAATCATTTGAAGAGTGAATTGAATCGACTCCAAAAGCAAATTAACATCACAGTCAAATCGGAATGCAATAAATTTTGGGACAACAAATTGAAGAGTATCACCAAAGGCAGCAAAAAGTTATGGAATTTGCAACCTGTGCTTCTCTCCCATAAGAACCAATGTATTTGACGTGACAGTGAATAGCGGTAGCGCCTAAATAGGATCTGCGGCAACTTAAGGAACTATCAATACTTCTTGTTGTTGCGAAATTCATGACAACAACAACAAGTATTGATAGTTCTTAAAAATTCCGCAAATTGCGAATAGGCGCCACCGCTATCTTGCGCCGGTCAAAAGCACAGTTTGGGAATTTGTCGAAACAGTACCGCGGCAAATTCGATTCCACCATCAACAAAATCAAAGTCAATGCATCTCAGACATTTGATGACACCGACAAAGCAAATTGCCTATCGAAAATTTTCGAAGAGTCACACAAAATCACAGCAGATTTCACCCATGAAAATGATACCGTTGTGACTAACACAGTGAGAACGTTCAATTGTTTCTCGTGGTTGCACTGCCAATCACCTAATATCAATGTCGATGAAGTCACCAATTTCATCAAATCACTCAAACCGTTCAAATCAGGGCCGGCTGATGAGACACGATCCAGAATATTCTGCTGAAGAATCTACCGCAAACAGCTATTGTCTGGCTAACAAATGTACT
>NW_022598287.1:0-4531 GCF_009176505.1 Sitodiplosis mosellana | reverse complement strand
AGTGGCCCGAAAATAATCGTAGAACCACCTACGGTTATTGTAGTGGTCGGAATTTAATTGTAGTGACCCAAAAATAATTGGAGAAGCTCCTACAGTTATTGTAGTGGTCGGAAATTAATTGTAGTGAACCAAAAATAATTGTATATTAAATTCCGACCACTACAATAACCGTAGGTGGTTCTACAATTATTTTCGGGCCACTACAATTAATTCTTGGTTACTTTAATTATTAGAACACGTTTTATAACAGTTTATAGCAGTTTTATTCCCATATTGAATATTAAACTCCCCTGTAGCCAAATAAGTTGTCGAAAACATCAAGGATCGGATGACTGATTTGAATTCTACATTTTTTCTACAATTTTATGGAACCTAGCATCAAGAGAGGAAGATTCAGTTTGTGGAAATTTCAATTTGTGGCCAAGATTTGAGTATTACCGATTTTGGACCAATTTTCAAGACTCGTCCCGATATCGAACGAACGGGCAGACATATTTGAAAACAGACAATTGATTTGAATTCTACAATTTATCTACAATTTTTCGGAACCATTCTTCATTCGAAAAAAAATTCGATTTGTGGAAAATACGTTTTTTGACCAAGATTTGAGTTGTCCCATTTTATAGCAGATTTTCGATAGCCGATTACTCGAAAAAATTGTTCCTACATAAAAAAAGTAAAAACACTACATTAAAGTACATAAAATCTACAATTGAAATCGTCCTACCCGAAGTCATTTCGACAAATTTGCCAAGATTTGAATGTTCATCTCAAAAGTTTTGTATTCGAAAAACTTAGTTTAAGTTCGAAGATGAGCCATTTTCGATTTGATCCTGGGGTACTTGCCCTAAGAAAAACCTCGAAAAATTGACCCTTTTGTATGGGAGGTACCTGTAAATCGACTCCGATTGGCTTCAAACTTTCTGAGATTTCATTTTTTGGGAGAAAAATAAGATTCTGAAAGTTTGAAACCAATCGAAATCGATTTACGGGTACCTCCCATACAAAATTTCTGAAATTTTGACTAAAATTACCGATTTTTGGACAATTTTGTATGGGAGGTACCCGTTAATCTATTCTGATTGGCTTCAAACTTTCTGAGGTTTCATTTTTTGGAGAAAAAATAAGATTCTGAAAGTTTCATGTTGATCGCATGTGCAGAAATTAGGTTTTTGGCCCTCAATTTTTTCAAATCAAACTTCTGCAAATGCGATCAACATGAAACTTTCAGAATCTTATTTTTTCTCCAAAAATTGAAACCTCAAAAAGTTTGAAGCCAATAGGAATCGGTTTACGGGTACCTCTCATACAAAATTGTCGAAGTTTTAGTTAAAGTGACCGATTTTTCACTTTATTTTTATTATTATATTTTCGCTGCCTTTTTTTGAAGAAAATTCACAAAAAATAACCAAAAGTACCTACAGACAACGGTACGGAAAAGTTCGGGATTACCAATGTAATTCTTTTTATTTATGATGATCTAAGCTAATTTTGCGAAAAAAGTTTTCGGGACCAATTCCTATACTTTCCCTTGACACGTTGTGTACGGAAAAGTAAAACGGAGAAAACACGATATTGATTGAGCAAATAAACGGATCATCATTCGCTCGTTCGCGCTTCTTATTTAGGAACAATTTACCGCTTGTGGGTGGAACGGAGAACGAACGAATAAACGGACAAACAGCCACAATATTCTAAGCGTCACGAATCAAATAGCATTCGAAACCAGCTGTTATCGCGCTCGATATCTCTTTGCCCTTCATTTCTTCCCCGTTCTCCGGTCTTTGAACGGGTAGCACGCGAATACAGATTCTCATTTCGGGACAATTCGCCGCTTGTCGTTCTTTGAACGGGCGGTGGCAATGGGCGAATAGAACAAGTTCTCAATACATTGATGAACACATGTGTTTTAGACGCCTGGTGAACCGCCCGTTCAAAGAATTCCTTGATGATCAAGTCAAAAAAATGATCATGCATATTGAAAGAACGTGTGAAGGCTTTATACCATTTGTGCTTTTTGCAGTAATATGGTGCCGCCATGATTATTTACCAATCAATAGTACTGAGGTACAGTGTATTTGAGTCCGTACCTTCTCTACTACTGCTTGAAAAATCTGCAAGAATTTACGCCTCGTTCTTTTTTATAAAGAATTTATATTTTTATCATTAAGAATTTATTTTTTTGGTTGGAACACTAATAAAAAAAATGAATCGTAAAAATTATAAGAGAAAGGCAAAGAGGTGCAATATATCAATGGCCAATATATCTTTTCTTATTTATGTAAATTAAATTGAATGAATTGATGAAAATGTGATTCATTTGATCAACGTATTTTTACTTCCGGCGATGTTTTTCGGAGCGACGATTCCTTCAAATTGGAAGGGGCAGCGCAGCGCTTAAGACGTCCCCGAACCGGCATTCCGGGTTCGATAAAAGAAACATGTTTCTTTTTTTTATCCCTCTTGACTGTTGGTGTTTCGGCCTTTAGCAATGACGTGTTTGGTTTTGATGCAGTATTTTCTGGCGGTGATTATAGCTGCACAGTTAATAATATATTATTAATTATACTATCGGTATTAACATCGCATGTTAATAATATATTAGTATCATAATACCGGTATTAACTGGTATTAACTAGTAAGTAATAGCGGTATTAACAGGCGATGTTAATAACGTATCAGTTGTTAATACCGATAGTATGATCATACTATATTATTATGATTTTCATGACAATATTTTATTAACATCCATGTTAATAATTATTAACGGTAACCGGACAAAATTCCCGAAAAAAAAATGCCCGATCCACATAATTCCCAAAACGAAATTCCCGAAAAAAAAATCCCAAAAAAAATTCCCGAAAAAAAATTCCCGAAACGAAATTCCCGAAGACAAAATTCCCGAAAAAAAATTCCCAAAACGAAATTCCCAAAAAAAATTCCCGAAACGAAATTCCCGAAAAAAAATTCCCGAAAAAAAATTCCCGGAGACAAAATTCCCGAAACGAAATTCCCAAAAAAAAATTCCCGAAGACAAAATTCCCGAAACGAAATTCCCAAAAAATATTCCCGAAGACAAAATTCCCGAAGACAAAATTCCCGAAGACAAAATTCCCGAAAAAAAAATCCCGAAGACAAAATTCCCAAAATAAAATTCCCGAAGACAAAATTCCCTTAGACCAACAAATGATGGCGACCGGGGCATAAACAACGCTACGGCCTCGCATCGCTGTCGCCAACTGGTGCTAGCACCTGTACACTCACACATAATGTCAAAATCAATGTCAAATTCATCAACACCAGAGTGGAAAAGTTTCCATTCAGTGTGTGTAGTACATGTGCTAGCACCAGTTGGCGACAGCGATGCGAAGCCGTAGCGTTGTTTATGCCCGGTCGCCATCATTTGTTGGTCTTCGGGAATTTTGTCTTCGGAATTTTATTTTGGGAATTTTGTCTTCGGGATTTTTTTTCGGGAATTTTGTCTTCGGGATTTTTTTTTGGGAATTTCGTTTCGGGAATTTTGTCTTCGGGATTTTTTTTTTGGGAATTTCGTTTCGGGAATTTTGTCTTCGGGATTTTTTTTTGGGAATTTCGTTTCGGGAATTTTGTCTTCGGGAATTTTTTTTCGGGAATTTTGTCTTCGGGAATTTTTTTTCGGGAATTTCGTTTCGGCAATTTTTTTTCGGCAATTTTTTTTTGGGAATTTCGTTCCGGGAATTTTTTTTTTTGGAATTTCGTTTTGGGAATTTTGTCTTCGGGAATTTTTTTTCGGGAATTTCGTTCCGGGAATTTTTTTTCGGGAATTTTTTTTTTGGGAATTTCGTTTTGGGAATTTTGTCTTCGGGAATTTTTTTTCGGGAATTTCGTTTCGGGAATTTCGTTTCGGGAATTTTTTTTCGGGAATTTTTTTTTGGGAATTTCGTTCCGGGAATTTTTTTTTGGGAATTTCGTTTTGGGAATTTTGTCTTCGGGAATTTTTTTTCGGGAATTTCGTTCCGGGAATTCTTTTTCGGGAATTTTTTTTTGGGAATTTCGTTTTGGGAATTTTGTCTTCGGGAATTTTTTTTCGGGAATTTCGTTTCGGGAATTTTTTTTCGGGAATTTCATTTCGGGAATTTTGTCTTCGGGAATTTTTTTTCGGGAATTTCGTTTCGGGAATTTTTTTTGGGAATCTCTTATCACAGTCCAGATTTCATATGAAGTACATATGGGGCCCTGGGGTCCCCAAAGAACAGGAATATGTGAAATGTCAGAAGGACCGTCATAGTGTTAATAATATCAGATGAAAAACCTCTAGACGAGGTTAAAATGGAGTGACGCTCCTGTGCGTGGATTTACCACTCAAAATGACTGATATCATTTTGAGTGACGCTTTGACGCTGTATTATCTCTGGGTACGAAGTTCAAAAGTGTTTTTCGCATTCACTATTGTGAAAATTTATTTACAATAAGGAAAAATATCGCGTCACGACTTTTGAATTTACTCTCCAAGTCAAACTTTCAAGCGTTTTGCCGTCCAAAAGTCGTGACG
>NW_022598286.1:0-4291 GCF_009176505.1 Sitodiplosis mosellana | reverse complement strand
AATTACATTGGTAATCCCGAACTTTTCCGTACCGTTGGCCTGCGTTGTCCGTAGGTACTTTTGGTTATTCTTTGTGAATTTTCTTGAAATAAAGGCAGCGAAAATATAATAATAAAAATAAAGTGAAAAATCGGTCACTTTAACTAAAACTTCGACAATTTTGTATGAGAGGTACCCGTAAACCGATTCTCATTGGCTTTAAACTGTCTGAGGTTTCATTTTTTGGAGAAATAATAAGATTCCGAAAGTTTCATGTTGATCGCATTTGCAGAAGTTTGGTTTTTGGCCCTCAATATTTTCCAAGAAAATTTCGACAAAAATTGAGGACAAAAAATCAAACTTCTGCAAATGCGATCAACATGAAACTTTCAGAATCTTAAAAAAAATGAAACCTCAGAAAGTTTGATGCCAATCAGAATCGATTAACGGGTACCTCCCATACAAAATTGTTCAAAAATCGGTAATTTTAGTCGAAATTTCAAAAAATTTGTATGGGAGGTACCCGTAAATCGATTCCGATTGGTTTCAAAATTTCAGAATCTTATTTTTCTCCCAAAAAATGAATTCCCAGAAAGTTTGAAGCCAATCGGAGTCGATTTACAGGTACCTACCATACAAAAGTGTCAATTTTTTGAGGTTTTTCTTAGGGCAAGTACCCCAGGATCAAATCGAAAATGGCTCATCTTCGAACTTAAACTAAGTTTATTGGATACAAAACTTTTGGGACTTTCAGATTTGGATTATCTCAATTATTTTTTGAGTTATCGTGTTTACAAACAGCTACGACGACAACGACGACAACGACAACGACGACGGCACACGAACGGAAAAGTGTCTCAAAAAGTTGTGGTTTTCTACGCGTTTCATGAGTTTTTATGATGATCTAAGCTAATTTTGCGAAAAAAGTTTTCGGGACCAATTCCTATACTTTCCCTTGACACGTTGTGTACGGAAAAGTAAAAGGAGTCACATCATCGATCATATGCAATTACCATTAGCGATGTTGAATTTAACAATGGCAAGTCAACTATTGATTTTAGTTATCGTGATTTTGCAAATGCCAACTACAATAATATAAATGAGATTCTTGATAATGTCGACTGGATGCACGTTTTTTCTGGCGACGACTTGAACTCTAAAATCACCAATTTTTATGAATTGATGGATTCAGTGATATCATTGAGTGTTGACGTGAAAACGAGGAAGATTTCGAGTCACCCGAAATGGTTTAGTCATGTCCTCGTTAACATGAAAAATAGACTCAATACAAAGTACAAATTCATGAGATCCAGGCGTACTGTTGAAGCTAGAAAGCATGCAAAGAAAGAACACGCTGAACTAAGAAAAGAGTACAAAGAGAGCGCACGTTTGGCTTATAAAATTTACAAACTTGAAATGGAGCAACTTATCAACGAAGACCCACAGAAGTTTTTTGAATTTGTGAATGTCTCCAACAAAAGGAATGGTGATCTTCTGAATGAAATGGTACTTGGAGACAAAAAGAGTGGGAACCGTCGTGAAATAGCACAATTTTTCGCAACACATTTTGCCAAAGCATACACCAAATCAGATTCTAGCATATTTGAAGATAATTCCAGAGATGAACCATTGCTGAAAGATCTATGTGCTAACTTTCCTACGATTGACATCACCGAAGAGTTAGTTTTGGATGCTATAAATAATCTTCCGAACAATATGGTAACAGGACCAGACGAAATACCAAATGTTTTAATCAAAAAATTCCTTCCATCACTGCTAAAGCCAATAACATACATGCTAAAAGAATCACTTGAAATTGGATTTGTGCCGGAGATTTGGAAAAAATCATTCGTAAGGCCGGTACACAAAAGTGGTCTCAGAGCCAAAGTTGAAAATTATCGTGGTGTGGCTCTACAGTGCATAATTCCAAAGTTGCTTGACTCCATTGTTGCAAAACACCTTAATTACCACATGAAAAATATCATTGATGACAATTGCAAGCGGATTTGAATGAGCTTGTGAATACTTTAATCGGAATCAGCTAAAATTGAATGTGTCAAAGACTAAATTTGTGTCATTTTATCGTAGAGACATGAAATTCAACTTCAAGTATTCAATTGGCAACGAGCAAATTGAGCGAGTCAACGTGATAAAAGATCTGGGAGTTATACTCGATCATAAATTGAACTTTACTGCACACATTGAATACATTACAGCCAAAGCAAAATCACGTTTGGCCTGGATTTAACGATTTGGTAGAGAGTTTGAGGATCCATGGACCATAAAGAGACTATTTAACACATTTGTCATTCCGATTGTCGAATATGCATCTCAAGTATGGAACCCATACACAGCTGAAAAGATTGCCCGAGTTGAATCCATCCAGAAACAATTTCTGTTGTTTGCACTTCGTAAAATGAAATGGCCACACAGATTTAGGAAACCACCATATGAATGCCGACTGCTTGAATTACAAATGATAACGCTGGAAGAACGGAGAAAAGTAGCCCAAATATCACTCGTTCATAATGTGATGTGTGGACATACATCATCGAAACACATTTTGAGCAAAATAAATATTAGAACATCGCGACATGGGACAAGAAACTCAAATTTCCTATCATTACCAATGCGTCATCGTGATTACTCAAAGTTCGAGCCTATAAATTATATGCTGATGACATACAATGAATTTTATAAATAAAAAGAATTTATTTATTTATTTATTTATTTACACCGCCAAAAACTGGCTGAATACTTTGTTTGCAGGAAAACGACTCCAAGAGTCGTGAAAAACCTGATCTTTTCGTGTTTGTATATACAATTTAGTGTGTGATAATTTTAGTAGTAGTCTTTCTTGATTGGAATAAGTATTTGGTCTATAAACATTTTAACACAAAATAACCTAACCAATACATGGACATGAGTAGGAAGCCGAAATGTAAACGATTCAACAAAGCCTAACCTAAATATCCAAAATGAAAGGCCAGTGGAGGCGTTAACATTGTAGTTTTGGCCTTATGACTGCAAAAGTCATCAATCAATTTATCAAAGAAGTGATATATTGAAGAAAAGTTTTACGTCTAATCTAACAAGTCCCTGTTGGTAGTTAGAAATTTACAATTTAGTAGAGACCGAAAGACAGAAAAATACAATGAGTTTTGCAAATACATTGACAAAAAAGAAAATAATTTCCATTATTAAGCAATAACCGGTCAAAAGTTAATCACCAACTCAAAGGATGGCTATATCACAGTCAATGATGCTAGATTTCAATAAATTAGTATAAATATCACAGAAAATTATCATTATTTCAATACAGATGTGAGGATGTAAGAAAACAATTTGTCAATATTTAATATCAAATTTTTGGTTCCGCTCGCCGCGTAACGACGAGACGAAGTTTGCACGGCTGTTCCAACGATGTCATGCTCAGCGCTTCCAGTCGTTTGTTGTATTCGGTGATATTGTATCCGTTGGCCGCTGTACGATATTCTCTTCGGGCGAACTGTGTGAACTTTCTTAAAACGCTCTCGATTTTGTCGATATGTATGGCATAAGTTGGCAGCCATACAACGTTGCAGTACTCAAGATGAGACTGAACCAAAGCGTAATACAATGTTTTGAGCGTTTGAACATCGGTAATGTCGTAGCAAAATCTCTTGATGAATCCAAGAGCAGCTGTCGCCTTCGATGTAATCGCGTCGATGTGTTTGACAAAACTAAGCTTCTGATCAATGATGACGCCGAGATCTTTGTGGTCCAATACGCGCTTGAAGGTGAAATCACCGTATTTGTAATCAGTGTCGATGATGTCCTTCCTTTTTGTGGTGATTGTAAGGACGGCGCATTTGTCAAGGTTCAGGTGCAAATTGTTTACGTCGCACCAAACCTTCAGTTTGTCGATGGCCCGCTGTAACACCTCCACATCGGTGCTCGAGTTGATGATTTTGGCGATTTTTACATCATCGGCAAACAAGGAAATGAACACGTCGTCCATTTCATCCACTATGTCATTGATGAATAACAAAAATAGGGTGGGTCCAAGATGGCTTCCCTGTGGTACGCCAGATGATACGTTGAATTGGTTCGACTCGCTGCTACCGTACTTAACGTATTGAGTTCGATTTGACAGGTATGATTCGATCCAAGCAAGAAGATTGTCTGGCAGGTTGAACGATCTGAGTTTTAGAATCAATCTCTTGTGGTTAACTCTGTCAAACGCTTTAGTGAAATCCGTGTAGAGAACATCCACTTGCACATCCAATTACATTGGTAATCCCGAACTTTTCCGTACCGTTGGCCTGCGTTG
>NW_022598285.1:0-4422 GCF_009176505.1 Sitodiplosis mosellana | reverse complement strand
GATAACTCAAAAAATAATTGAGATAATCAAAATCTGGAAACGCCAAAAGTTAGATGAATATTCAAATCTTGGCAAATTTGTCGAAATGACTTCGGGTAGGGCGATTTCAATTGTAGATTTATGTACTTTAATGTAGTGTTTTTACTTTTTTTATGTAGGAACAATTTTTTCGAGTAATCGGCTATCGAAAAACTGCTATAAAATGGGACAACTAAAATCTTGGTCAAAAAACGTATTTTCCACAAATCGAATTTTTTTTTCGAATGAAGAATGGTTCCAAAAAATTGTAGATAAATTGTAGAATTCAAATCAATTGTCTGTTCTCAAATATGTCTGCCCGTTCGTTCGATATCGGGACGAGTCTTGAAAATTGGTCCAAAATCGGTAATACTCAAATCTTGGCCACAAATTGAAATTTCCACAAACTGAACTCACAAAAAACTCAAAGTTAAAACTTTGACCACGAGAGGTCAAGATAAGCGGTCCAATCCTCGAAAAGGACAAAAATTACATATTTTGTCTTTATGGTGGTTAAAACGCCACTCAGTGGCAGAAACGTCAAAACAAACTATAGCTGTCAAAGTCATTTACGCATTCGAATGCCGCAACAGTTTTATTCCACCAGCTTCCACCAGTGAAAGCAAGGATATTTATTATTAAACCGATTTGTGATACCGAAAATTTGCACGAAAATGTCGTTTGTTCGTGTTCATTGTGAAGATAAACGGCATTTCATAAAAATTGAAGATGTGGAAAATGTGAATTTTGGCAGTTTAGTCAAAATTGGTGAGTATATTTCTAGTTTGCTGCTTTTGATTCTTTTAGTGTTATTCATTAAATATCGCCTTTATGCAGTGGTCAAATCATTTGATTTGCAAGATGTTCATGGTGCAGTTTTCCATGTTTCCGACTCTCTGGACACATGCATCGATACAGATGAAATTCTGAAGCATGTTTTGAATACAAGAAACAACGGTGACTTCTTCCTGAAAATCGGTTTCAAAAGACGAGTTACTGATGTGAATAGATCAATTTTGTCCACTGTAAGAAATCAATTTTATCGTCTTCAATTCTTGTTTCACTTTATTTCCAATACATATTTCAATTTTCAGGATATTGAATCGTATGTCGATGACCATGGTGGCAAAGAAATTATAAGTGCGTTCAAAAATGATGATCGTTTGACTGAAAATTTGCGTAGAAAATTGGTGAACATAGTTCTCGATTTTATCATTGAACGATTTGGATTGTACCCGACAAAAGAAGAAAAAGTCGCAGTGGCAATGGCTACTGTGAATTTTTTTACATGCTTCAAGTTGGCGGAAAGCCGTGTTGGTGGAATTGTGAGTAAACGAATTTTGTTTTTTTTTTCGCCAACCAGATTTAAGCATTAATCTTTATTTGGAATCACATTTTTTTCGAAAGGAATTGTTCTACAATCCAGTAGGTGGACTAGGCTGGATAACGTCTGGTTTGAAAACACGGCGAGCAAGAGCCAATGGACAAGATAATGGAGAAAATTTGGATCAAAATATCAATCGAGACAGTCCATTGGATCCAAAAGCCGAAATTGAATACCTTCGTAGTGCTGTAGTGAACGAAGTTACTCTGCCAACCATTAAAGAAAAACTCACTCAAACGTTGGAATATCGCAGACTGCTATTTCGTGATCAAAACTTGAACCTATTGCAAGAGTTCCCGTACTTTTTCCATCATCCAGAATTGGTATAGATTATGATATTTGTCTGGTTTATTTGTAGAATTACAATAGTTTTTTTTCAGATTCTGCATGATTTTCAAAATTTATTCGAATGTAGCAATATCGCTGATTTTGTGTCTGATTGGCCATTATACAAAGAAAACGTGAAGACGGCCCTTATACAGCATGTTGCTGATACTGATTTTGCGACAGTTTTCTCGCCTGACATTGAGGATATTTTAATGCTTTTAAAGCTGTTGCCGAATAAACCCCGTGGACGAGCCACTTCTAACAATCGTTTGAACTTTTTGGAATCCATTGACCGTTTGATTGTATTTGGCAAAGTAAGTTGGGTGTTCACATCATTTTTCAGTTCAAATAATACGAAGAATCTTCATTTCAGCGCGGAACTCCTCCATGGAATTATTTGAAAAAAGAGCAAACTCAACCATACATAATTGCGTTCGGTCCGACACCAAAAATAATTCAACAGTACTTCATAGTTGTTGAAAAGCAACTGATCAATGTAAGTCGAACATTTTTAATGAAAAATCCATTTGTCAAATCATTGAAGTCAACCATGCACCACTATTTTGATTTCAGGTCCCGACACATTTTTCATTCATTGAGACATTTGACCTTCTATTCAAGTTGCACCACGTTTTGAATTTCGACTTTGATGTCAACCTCAAAAATATGATGAATTTTGTGGAATTTTACATGTATAAAATCTCCCGTCCATCATTCAAGCCAACAGTCCAAATGATCAAAGTATTCAAGGATTTAATGAATTGAATTCGATCTCATTTTTAAGTGCTATATTTTTTTTCTCATATCACTATTAGACTTATAAGGATTTTTTTTCGTTATTTAAAAACTAAATACAATTTACACAACAAACCTTATGAACCCAAAGAGCAATGAAAAAGTGCAAAAGATCACATTTGAAATGTTGATTAATTTAAGAGATGTCATATTTTTCTTACCAAATCTAAAGTACGTATATATAAATTTGTTAGGTTTATTCATAAAATATGAATTATCATAGGAAGACAACTTTGATTCGTTTGAACGACAGTTTTATTTATATATTTTTTTCTAATAAGAAATAGAAACAAGTTACATATATTTTTAAAACATATATTTTTAAAACATATATTTTTGTGATGATCGTGCAGAATAAGAAAACAAAATGCTTATTTCTTCTAACTTTGATTTGATAAGTCTATCAGAAGCAAGGTCTTGATCAGAAGACTGAAGAAACGTGTGATTTATTCAGTAAATAAAAACGCGTATAGCGAATTTGGAAATCGCTTAATTAAAATAAGTCAAAATTTCTGATTGATGATTATTTATTTTAAAGCATAGGTATGTTTTTGGCACAGTTTAATTCCTGATATAGTTCAATTCTTCTTTCATTTCTAATGAATCTACGAATAGGAAAACATCATCACCTATAATTTTTTTTTCATATGACTTAGTCGAATGCAAATCAGAATATTTTATTAAAGAAAATTCAACGGGCCCTATTTGCTTTACATTTACACTATGTAGAAAATCATCAAAATAAACACATTCGAATGGAGTACAAATGAACAAGATATCATTCTCATCGCAAATAATGTCATGTATTTCATAAAACCTCTTGTCATGTTTTATCAAGAGACCGTTTTCATAGTAGCTACTGTTAATTTTAAACCATTTTATTCGTGAAATATGATCTTTTCTTGGAAATGTGCTCAAAAGGTGTCCATATTTTTGAATGCGATCTTTATCAATTTTCGTTTTGGCCGCATGATTGATTACATCGTAATATTTTGACTTGAAAGAAGCTTCTTCTTGAAATCGATTTACTAAAGTTTTATTTATATTTCGAAAATTATTTGTTCTTCTTGCGATGTTAGTGAAATCTTTGTGCTTCATTTCAAAACGCAGCGTACTCATATGAACAAGTGGCCCGACAGAACGAATAATATGTGGGTAGTGAGTCATAAAATGATCCTTGGGCTTAAAAGTAATTCCAAAAGAGTCTCTCAAGCAGTTGAGATAAATGTCAATGGAATCAGTTAAGTCTTTTAAGTCTGATTCAGTAATAGTACCAGAATAACAAATGCATAAAATTTTCAACATGTTTTGAACACATTTCCAAACACTTTTCATTTCCTCATTAGATTTAAATTCAATAAATATGAACGGTAAATGTTGAATGAGACACTTCATCTGCGATGCGTTTTGATTGAGATTTTTCTTGTTTTTATCAATGTGAATATCGGAGGGCACACTATGTCTATTTAATACTCCATAATCAAAAAAAGATATCAAATCGCAAAGTTCAGTTTCACTAAATATTTTTCGACTAGTTCCTTGAAAACAGGCCCGTAGCGTGACCTGATCGGTCGGGGATGCGGCGCATCCAATCTTCAATTTGAAAAAAAAAAAACAAGAAAAAACTGAAGAGAGGCACCATGTGCAGCTGTTAAAATACGAATTTCTTCAATAACGAAAAAATGTTGATATTATTTGATAAAGAATATTGTAAGCAAAATTAGCGATTTATGCTTTCAATGTTCTGTTTACATCAAAAAATTCTTCATTGCATAGCGAATCGCGTAGCGACTCGTATATTAACTGCGGTAAGCCGTGAGTTATTCCAAGCAAATCCATATGCAGTGTATTGATTACATAAAATGCTACTCAGAATAATTTCGGCTGATGCTTGTTTA